>NW_017305536.1:6284063-6314305 GCF_001594115.1 Trachymyrmex septentrionalis | reverse complement strand
TCGTATTTACATATAAATTTATTCAGAGACACGGCAATTATTCCTCGAGATAAAGATTATCAGTTTAATAATTATTTTGCGGTAAAAAAGCCGAAAAAATGTGATTCAGAACTTTCTTGACAAACTAATATAACAAAGTGATACAGTGCGCGTATCTCTCTCGGGGAAATGATATACCAAATTTCTTTTCGTGATCTTTACATTACAAATGGCACGATATTTTTTACTTGATAAAATTATGAATTAATTCTCGAATATCTTTATTAACATATCTCTACGTGCGTTTAATCGTGACTTGAGAAATTTTCCTGCAACTCTGACTCTACTGATAGTCAATAAAAGCCGAAGTGAAAGTATAAATAAGCACCTCTTCGATTAAATGACGTATCTTCACGAGTTGTGTGTATTTCTGCGCGAACAATAATTTACATTTCATCGACCTATTTGCGAGACAAATAACGACGCATAACGGACGATACCTGAGAGAGAATCTAAGATTTTTTTCTACGTTGCATCACACATTGTTATCGCGTGCGAATCAGCTATGAAGCGTCTCACAACGCTACTTTTCGCAGTCAAGCAGCTGCTGACATTTCCTAATCCGCAGAGGAGACTAGGAGAGAAGAAGTAGAGATCTACTCGGAGTTCGCGGCGGAATCGAGGAGGTGCGCGTCGCGCCTTTCACTCGCGGCGGCGGGCATCCTCCGCGGGCTTTTACAAAAGGTTACATTTACATGTGGCGACGAGCTCGTCGTCGTGCCATTGTCGGGATATCATTGTCTCCGGGGTTACTGCCATCGGCACGTGCGAGCGTGCAGCGGGAGAGGAGAATGTCGGTCACTTACCGCGAGGGTGCCATTGATTCGAAACGGGCGCACGTACAGAGACCGCTCATTATCTTCCCGCGCGGAGAAGGCGGACAGAGATAATAGACAAAAGAATATTAGCCTGCATAGAGATGCAAAAAGGTTACTCTCTTACATCCTTTGTATTCCTACCTTCAGAATACGTACACGGCACTCTGTGCATATATGCATACAAACGTGGAGAAGATCATTTTCTCCCTCGTTTCTTTTATATATATATATATATAAGTATATATAAAACATCCTACATAATAATATTCTACATATAAATATGACAAATGTTTTACGTTCTGTTCAGATTACATCTATAAATAAGTAAGATTATCTTCTACTGATAAAATGTCTCTTTAAAATGGTTATTATGTATACACCCGCCATTATCAGACTTTCTGATCTTTCAGTGTAAAAATTATCTTTGTTCCCAAAGTTTCCAATTTCTGACTTATGCACAGTCAAGATCGATTATTTATGTATACAGAGTGTCTGTTAGTAAGTAAGGTCGGAGCCGCATTGGGGACGTAGAATGGGTCAACAAAAGAGTTTTATACCATTTTCGCAATAATTAACAAGATATTAATTACCAAAAAATGGCCGATTATTGGTCTTTAATCTTTTTTTCTCAAATACTATCAACTTGACAGAAAAACTGTAAGAGACAAAAATTGTTTATTTTTTTCTCATAAAGTATTGAGAATTTTTTCAGAATGTTTTAATACCGCATTTTCTCATGATAATAAAAATAAGAAAATGCAGTACTAAAAAGTTGATAAAAATTCTGAAAAAATTCTCAATACTTTATGAGAAAAAAATAAACAATTTTTGTCTCTTACAGTTTTTCTGTCAAGTTGATAGTATTTGAGAAAAAAAGATTAAAGACCAATAATCGGCCATTTTTTGGTAATTAATATCTTGTTAACTATTGCAAAAATTACAAAATGGTATAAGACTTTTTTGTTCCCCTTGATTCTACACCCCCAATGCGACTCCGACCTTGCTTAACGGACACTCTGTACAGATCACTTTTTTCCTTCGCTCGTTTTGTACTTCTATACGTACGGAATAATATTCTATCAATATGACAATTTTTTTATCTGCGTCGACCGCTGAAAAGCTACATCTGAATAGATATTAAGATAATCTTCTTCCAATAAATTTCACTTCAAATAATTATCGTGTACACACCCGCTATTATCAGACTTTCGATCTTTCAGCGTAAAAATGATCATCATTGCCAAAGCTCCTAACCGCTTTCTGACTTATGCACGGTCAAGATCGATTGTAATGACGCTTTTTACGGGCGCGTAATAATGTTCTCAAGTCTCGCCGCCGATAACCATGATTTAGCCGAGGAAATATTTCACGTGACTCCGCGCGTCCCTCTTTAAACCCCAAGGAGGAGTTAAATCTCGCGAGTGCCAAGGCCGCACGCATTTACACCGCGCGGTTTATCTTCATCTGCGCTTGAACTTTCACGATTTTATTAGCGGGTAAACACCGCACACCCGACGATAAATTATTCCTCCCCCCTCCCCCAACTCGCGAGAGGGAGGGGTAAAAAAAAAAAAGAAAAAAGATGCCACCCGTCCCACCCTCTTCCTCGCAGATCAATTCTTGTGCGTGAAGAAAAGAATTTTACTCTCTCTCTCTCTGTCTCAGCCGCATATACCTGCATCGCGCAAACGTCTGTGTATGCGCGCGTACACTTATTTATTCTATAATAAATTATCGTAACGATAAATAAAACCCTCATTACATCTCCAACGGCGTCGGCACGGTCGCGACCGCGAACAAGTGATAGCAATCAACTGTAATTCGACATCGTACCTGCGCTCGCACTCTACAAATAGAAACAAATCGCCGTGGCGATTTCTACGCGTGTAATTCGCATTTTATCGCGTCCGCGTCCTTGACTGCGATTCGCGTATAGCGAGACCGTATATACGAGGGGGACCACGATGAAAACGATAAATAATAACGAGAATGTGTTGAGAGAGACCCGGCTACGGCCGATAACAATTGAGAGAAACGATCGTGCGGAATTAATTATTGCGCTCCGCCTGCGGCGAGAGAGCGCGCAAGCTTCTCTCTCTTTCTCTCTCTCTCTCTCGCTCTTTCTTTCACGCGTAAGCTCCATTAGATAACTCTTTGTTCCGTCCGGAAAAGGGAATGGCATTTCCTTTTATCGTTCCTTCGGCTGTCCAATTAATTGCACAGAGTGGAGGCTGAGAGCCGACAAAAGGGCGAATCGGATATTGTCGAAACTATATATCGAACTGATGGCACAGAGAAGCTGATTACTATATAGAATTGTCGCGTAATTAAAATAATTAAATGGGAATAATAAATAACGTATTTTTGGGAAAGTGCCGTAGTAAATATTTATAAGACAATCAAATTCCTAAAATCCTCTGGTAAAAATGTAAACAGCTTTTTTAGACATCCATTCAATTATTATCTGGTATTACTATATATTTCCATTAACAATACTGCAAGTCTATTTATTGTCTCATTTTTATTCAGTATGTTTAGATTTTATGCGTTTTTGTGATAGTATAACTGCAGACAGAGTTGATTGAGATCCTAAATAGTTTTACTTTTTAGTTACCTACTATAGACAAAAATTAATATAAGCGTTCAGTAACTATTTGAAAAATGCATGATATTTCTATCAGGGTAGTTTGCGTTTCTAACTCTAAAAAATTTCTTTTCGCAATTCATGTTATATTTTCACAGAAAAAAACATAGCAATATAAGAATAATATAAAATTGTATAAAAAATATAAAAATAATGTAAGAATAAATGTATAAAAGGATAAATTATTATTAAGAGACTAACAATAAATTCAATCGATTGATTAACGACGAGAATGTGGCCGGATGGATGGAACTTTTAAGGTCTGTTCTTTTTAGCTGAACTGATGCAAAAGTTCAACTAAAAAGAACAGGCCTTTAGTTTGCAGGAAGGGTTAATAGGAGAGATCAGATTTTATTTTACATATATAAAGCGATAGAAGGTGCACTTTCTCCACGAAAAAAACATACGCTGCACCTGCCCAACGCCGAGAAAAAAGAAAAGTGCCGATTACTCGTTTTTATATCTGCGTAAGAAAACTTATTATGATAAATATGATAAATTACAGCAAAATGGACTTTCATTTTGCATTATACGAGCATATTAAAGTAATAGAAAGTAGCACTTAAAACTAGCAACTTTCATATTCAAAATTACTGCTCGCAAATAAAAAAATGTTCTTTATCGCAAGACAGCGATATAGTTTTTTGAACGGATAAAATTTAATATATTCCAATTGTCGCATGTAAAAGAAAAAAGTTATAATTTACGAATTATTTACACTACACTAGCTAAGTAATATAGAAAATAATATCTACAGATCTAAAAAGGACACCGCGGAATTGCTCATTAAAGCGGACGTAGTAGGAAAGGGTACGTTTCTTCATAGTTCCAGTCTCTCACGCGACATATCCCTTAATTAAACTCTCGCCGGTGATCCTAAAGGCGAACTGTCGGCGGATAATTAAGTATAACGTAGGAGAACCTTGATTTCACGTCGCGGGACCGAAACAGACGGAAGTGTCCCGCCGTCGCGGTCGCACATGGGAAACGCCCTGGAAAGTGTGGGAGGAGTGTTGCACGAGGAAGTGTTGTTTCTCTGTCGCGGGTACGCGAAGCTCTCCATGGCCATGGCCATAGTCGTCGGCGGGTACGAGAGACGAAAGAACGAAAAGAAAGGGAAAAGAGAGAGAGAGAGAGAGAGAGAGAGAGACAGACAGACGGGAAGGGAAAGGAAAGGGCAAGGCAGGCCGGACAGTGGCCAAGAAGCGAGCAGCGCGGCGCGGCATGCACAGGCGGTTCGTCTCGGTTCGTCGACCTCGGCAGGAATGCGAGGCATAACCTACCGTAACACCACCACCAGTGCCAGCACCAGCACCACCACGACGGCGACGTCACCACCGACAACGGCACCGAGCGACGCGAATCCGAGCCCGTGCCGCGAGTGTCGGCGACGTGTAACCACCTGCGAGCGTCGTGCAGTGCCGCGTCCGCAACCCTCTTGGATCGGAAAACCACCGAGCTTAGCGTCCTCTCCTCATCTTCTCTCTCTCTCTCTCTCTCTCTCTCTCTCTCTCTCTCTCTCTCTCTCTCTCTTCTTCATCGCGTTGAGTCAATCTCTCGCGCCGCAACGACATCGTAGATCAGATGTCGTAGATCCGAGGCGCGATAAAACTAACGACTTGAGCGATATCCTGCGGGAAGTATCGGTCGACCGAGGTAGTCGTGAAGCACATTATGAACGAATATGAGTTTTGCGGAGGTTCAATGTCTTAAAGTGTTGAATAAGTCTTAATTAAAATTCTAATTAAAAATACTATAATTAATTTCTATATATAATTTTCATATATAAAAGTACGATATTACAAACTGTGAAAATCGACAAATGTTTTTCAATGTGCATTACATTTACATTGACAAAAAACTAAATTTTAATAAATATTTGTCTGAATAGTGTAAGTAAATATTTCTTACAATGAATGTACAAATACATTTATCTGACACAAAAGTGATTAATTTGATTTAACTATCTTTTTTTTTTATCGAGTAAATACTTACTATAAGTAAATAAATGTTTACTTAATACTATTTTTATACGTAACGTTATTTTTCCCTTCAACTCTCTTACTCTTTCACTATCCTACGAATTCATATCTTATAAAATAATATCTAAATTTCTATGAACAAATGATACGAGTAAATAAACGTATAACTTGTTAAAAAATGATTAGAATTTTTAATTACCCGAGTAAGAACTCGACGGGCATTATACCCATTATAAATGCGATTCTTTAATATTACGCTCCTCATAGTTAACTTCCGGCCGCTTCCCCCGACGTCAATTAACAGTTAATCGAGATTAACCAGGAAATCTCTGGCAATTGACTGAATAACTGCATGTGTGACCCCGATACAACTTTTATAAACTCAGCGAATCCGGGATTCACCAATGAGAATTCATTTGCGAAGAAAAAGCATCGCGATAAACTCTACCGTGCGTAAGGACTCACGATGAAAATGACTGGTATAGAAACTTCATAGAGAAGAAGCATATAACATACGATCGTAAGAGTTCCGCTATTCTGTGTCTAATTTGAAAGCTACAATCGCCGCAGGAATTCGCCATTCGTTCAAAAGATCGTCGGACTCGGGGAAGCAGAAGAAAGCGGAAAGTAGATAAAATGAGAAGAGGGAGGGGCAAAATGAGAGTACTATGTCGACGATTCGAGTACGCTGTTAACAATGTAGATGCAATAACACAATGCGGTTAAAGAGAGAGAAAAGAGAAGAAAAAGGAGAGAGGAAGAAAAGAGAAATTCCATGACAGATATATTTTCCATAAAATCTCAAGACGGCCGCAAGCCACGGTTAATCGGCCGTTAATCGCCGAGATCCTGTGGTGGCGCCTGGCACGTATTTATCCTAACGGGAAAATCGCTAATAGTAGCCGCGATGGGCAATCGTCGGTGGACCGCTGTCGACAGGTACAGTTACAGGGATAAGACCACCTCGAAGGATTACGGTCACGTCCTTACAACTTGTGACGCAAGGATCGCGATTTTTTGACAATTTCTCACGTACAATGCACTCTTACTTATTCCCCATAGCAGGAAAGACATACCGCACGATATAAATGTAGCATATTAATGGTTCGTTAAAAAACGGAACGATATATAAATAAAACTAATAAATAATAATACGGCTCTGTAAGTACAATATAAAACGTATATATGTAGACGAAGGGCAAAGAGCCAGTAATGTAGTAACAAACTTTAATTAAATTAAAATTCAATTATAAATTACAAAACGATAAACAAACATTTGGACTCCGCTCGAGTCATTTTCAATGTTGCGGTAATATTCAAACATTGATTATAAAAACGAAATAATTCCTACATCAAGTAATTTCAAGTAATTTAGCTTCTGTAAAAGAGGATACAATCTTTTTGCAGAGTTTTATATAAAATCAGACAAATTTCTACTATTTTAAATAGTACACTGACAGAAAGAAAAGATTGCCTGCTGTAGCAAATTAGTAAAATATAGCATAGCATTTTTAATTGGTTGCAGCAGCCAATTTTTTGTTGCACTAGCCTATCCGCTAATGTCAATATAGGATTTTGATAAGCTAATGCTCAAAAATTACTGCTGCAACCGATTAAAAATGCTATGCCATATTCAGCCAATCTTTTTTTTGAGTGTACTATTTAAAATATAGTAGAAATTTGTCTGATTTTGTATAAAATTCTGCAAATGTTTAATATTTCTATCTTGCAAATAATACATCTTCGTAATATTTTTCGCAATAAATTTATTTAAACTTTTTCAACACACTAACACTCTTATAAAAAAAAAATTTCGGCGCGCAGTTTGAATAACTACAAAAATATGGTATATATGCATGTACATATATAAGATATAGATAATTCACTGTGAATTATTTAGGCACTTGGAAGATCTAGCTTTGACCGTCATAAGCTTGAATATGCTTATACTTAAGTGTTTAATTTCATGTCGGTCTTAATAAAATCTTATTATTGAATATATCTTCTTATACAGAAGCTATATTACTTGGTATTTTCATAAAACAAGAAAAAGACGTGATGCGTCATTTATAAAATATCTAAGGATATTTTATGATATTACACATCCAGATCGTAATAATTAAAAAAACTCACGTAATTTTACACTATTAATGAGATATGTTACTTTTAATTTTATAGTGACATAATGTAACAATAAATCACACTCTGCGCGCCTTATTGCATTCTACAAATTCCAACAAGTCAATCCTGAAAGATCGATCGAACGAGCAACTTGTAGCATGTAATTTCCTTCAAACATCATCGTTAGAAATCGCCAATGTCACGTTCAAGGACCGACGTTAGCCTATCATGTAACGGAAGTGGATTACGTGGGCTCCGTTAGGTAAAGTTAATCGGATATTCGACAAAAATTGAGGTTGCCAGGAAAAAAAAAGAGACGCGATGACGATCGACGATCGAAGCGATTTGCGCGAATAGGTAATAGTCGGCGGCGACGCGACGACGACGACGACGACGACGACGACGACGTCGACGGTAAACTGCGCGAACGAGGTACAGTTATACAGATAAGACCGCCTCGAAGGATCACGATTACAACCCGCGGCTCCATCGTTCAACAGGATCTCCAACGGATTCTCCAAGGTATCTCGCCTACGTTGTCCCACCTAGTTCTCAGTCCTGTTTACAAATGAGCGATGATAGAGTCGCGAGACAATGGATGGACGTTCAGCAGAGAAAGTTGCAGCTTTGCAAATGTAAAATATTTTGTAAAATATTTTTCAATATAATTGGTTTACATATTTAGATCTATAAGGAACCAAAGGCAAGAACTCTAATCAGTACTGAAAGAATTTTACAACAGTTGCAAAACTGCTTTCTCTGCTGAACGCAGCCCATGGCTGTATTCCACAGAAAAGGCAGCTTTACGACTGTTTCCTCGATGAATCTAAATAAACACAAATAAACCAATCATATTAAAGAATTTTACAAAATAAATAACAATATATAAAGGGCAAAGTAAAAGTCAAACACATTTCTTTAAAAAAGCCACACAATTGAAAGAATAAATTACAAATAGAGAAAAGTAAAATTGAAGAAAAAAAATATAATAAAAAAAAATCGGATTGAGCACTCTTCAGATATTAACCTATCAAAAAAAATTGTACAAAATTAATTATCGGAAATATTCGCATATTTTCACTATAATCACAACTCGGGTGAGTCTTGATGTAGAACTCGACATTATTCGAATACGATTGAGCAGTCAAATGTGTTTCATATCTCTTGGAAAAGTCCTAGTTGATAAAATAGATAAAAAGACTTCTTACGAAAAGATAAACACAACCAAATTAAAAAAAGAATTTTACGTCTGTTGCAAAGCTGCTTTTTTTCTGCTGAACGATAGCGATATTCCACGAAGTTGTGGAATTACACGATTCATCGCAATCGAGATCTATGAATAACGAATCGATAAACAAACAATGCATTTCTAGTTAGAAATATCAAAAGAAAAGTTATCGTTTGACGTGATTTTCGAAGATTTCATAGACTTCAAATAATCACCGCGACATACGAAATGAACATTTCCTCGAAACTTATCGCTATTAATTATTCACTGACTGTCGTCAGTCGGGCTTGAAATTACTTCGTTATTTTCATCGTCAAGAAATCATAGCGATTATTAATTGTTGAACGAACAAAGGAGATGACGCTCCTTTGTTCATCCGCCTTCTAGTATGTTATTCTCCACGGTTATGAAAGTCTGTTGACGTTTTTCGCGTAGGTACACGTCCGAAGTGTACGCTCCAACCGGAAGTCCGCGGGGCTTGAGCACACATGCGTACAAGTATTCCAAGTCCTTCGCGAGGAAGAACATTAATGGAGAATCGCTTTCACCGTTCACCAAAGCAAGCCTCGACTCGGAGTCTCCGCTTGTTCTGGCTTCCTCTTGTCGTTATCCTCCACGTCGCTTGGGAACTATGAAACCACACCATTGCGAGCTTTTCAGCGGGTCGTCTCTTCGTCTTGAAAAAAAATCGCGCGACGCCCGCGATTTTTTTTACACGTTACGTGTAAACCCACTCGTGATCTCCCGTGCGTCGTCGATATCGCTATTTATAGTCGGATGTAAAGAAAAGTCGATTCGTACAGTCCAGAAAATAACATCGTCCCGCTAAGGCGGCCATACATGATAATTCCGACAATGGTGTGTGCGTGCGTTACAATTTTCTTCTTTTTTTTTTTCCGCTCGTTCAGCGGCACGCGATCATTTCCAAGGCGTAGTCCATATTTGGCCCGTGAACGAGAGTCCCACAGTAGCAGTGTGTTGTATATACCGAGGATGACCTCGCCTACCCAATCCCGAAGATTACCTCTCGCGAATCGCCCGATGAATAGCGGATAATAGCTGCCAGAGCATGTGCTCGCGCAACCCCGCTGTGGTATTGCCGCCCGTTACCGCCGCAAATTCTTCGTGTTATCCTTATTTTATTAATCGAGTGAAAATTCTTCAAGGTAACCCGAGGCGAAGTGAACGACGTTACTGCGTCCTTGTGACAACGACGCGACAACGACACCACGATGTGATATTAAAACGCGAGAGCTTCGCCGGAATTTCGCGGTCGGAGCGACTCGCTCGCTCGAAGGATTCGCTGAGCGAGTCGCGAATCGTTTTTCGCGAAATCGTATATCTCGCCGAAGCGAAATGTAACCGCGAACGATCGATAGAATGACTCAGGCTCTGTCATCCGAACCACCTTGACAAGCCCCGCGAGCGGCGTGATTCGCCCGCGATCCTTCGCATTCCAGGTTAAGAACGGCCGCGTACGAGATTCGATTTCGTTAACTTCATGAAAAATGTATATCGCCAATTTTTTCGACTGCTCTGTGCGCCGAGGTAAAGGTTATTTTTATTCGCTCGGCTATTTTTGATCTTGTGCCTCGAGTACTTTTACGGGCATTCCCGCATATAAAGGAGTACGAGAATTCCTTAAAGACGTTGAAAAATTGATATTTGAAGAATTGTAAATTTGATAAAAATGACACACTGAGGAAAAAATAGACTTAAAAATTTATTTGTGAGAAATATATTCATTTCGTGAGAAATTTTTATTTATGAATACGGCGAAATAAAATTTTATTCCTAAAATGAAACATTTATTTTATTTTTTATAATCAATAAAATATACTTTACAGAGAAATGTATATTTAGTTATCACAATTTAAATTTTTTCATAACTATCGATACATAATAAATATCAAAGGAAACGTCATGAATAACATTTGCTTCGTGATACTTCAACATTTTTCTCTCAGTGTAAAAGTTAATAATTATAAGAATTATCAAGCAAAAAATTCAATATTAATAGCATTTTTTTTTCTTCAATTGAGTTTGCGAAATTCTTTCGACGAGACATGTTCAAAATGGAGCTATTATATTTAAACAGATTATAAATGCCAGGCTCTGGATTAATAATGCACAATGAAATCAGAAAATCACGAAAATAAATAACAAATTAATATTTGAGTAACTATTCACCGCGAGTAATAGCGAAAGATATCACGACAGACCGGCAGCGTCGTAGAACTTCCTGTATCTCGCCAATTATGATGATGTATCGAGGGTGACGCAATCACGTCAGTTATGAATTATGACCGTAATCGCGCTGCGAGTAGTAACTATATATGTACACATATGGGATTAGGAGCAGCTGGATTAACAAATCCTCAGATAAATAAGCGAAAAGATCGCACGATATGCACAACGTGGCACTTCTCTTCACCATTCTCATCTTCTCTGATTTGCGACATGGCAGCTGCACAATTTAATCCACCAACAACTGAAATAAATATTCGCCGCGAATCGATATAAATTGTACCTCTTTAAGAGTACACCGGGTAAATATACGTTAAAAATTCGTGCGAAATTACGAATGTCGATTCGAATGTTTATCGAAAAGAGTCTCTTTTTCGCTCCTTGATCCGAATTTATTTCAAGCTAAATAACAACTCTTGTAAGATTCTTTAATTGACTTTATACATTTAGATCCAGTGGGAACTAAGGGCAAGAATTTTATCATTTTAATGAATACAATTGCAATGAAAATGAATGCAATACAAAGCAAAGCTGCTTTTTCTGCTAAATAAATATATTAAATGCCATAATTAATGTTTCAATAATTTATGTAGAAAATGCAATATATTTAGATGTAATAAAACTATCTTTTTTAGAAAATATAACAAATATATGTAAAAAGTTAAATTAATTGTTTTTTCTCATTACTCATTAATTATTTTATTATAAATGCCTAATATTAGTTAATGTTTCGCAATGTTATTCAAGATTTGCATGACATTCAACGTTATAATGAACATGCATAAAATTTTGATTATATTTAAATAGAAAAGCACATTGCCATTGATATATAACTATGTTTTATCTTTAATCCAATCGGTTATCGGACTAGTCGAACCATCGGTTTGTCAATGATACACTTGGACGCGAATGATGTATTATATTAGATAAATCTCGGGTGTACTCTTGTCATTAATAAAAGCTTAAAGTGCAACTGCAAAGAAAGTAACAAACTGATAGAAAAGCACCTGAGAGGTAGAGATTAGTCATACCGGTAGATAAATCCCCGCAGTAATTTGAAAAATGAAATAATCTACAAAGTCTGATAAAACACACACCTATACGTGACATGTTGCTTCGCTTTAAGATAATTCTCGAAAGGTTTAATGAAAGTGCTACTGATATATGTATATGAATTTAGACTATATAATCTATCGCTTATGTCATACAATACATGGTATCATAATGATGACTTTTTCCTGAAACTGATGACGATTTAACGATGCAATTAAATTAAAACTCATAAGTCAAAGTCTAAGTCAATAATAAACATTTTTTCAATTATATGTATGTGTCAATGCAGAACAATTTGCAACAAAGAACTAGCATTATTTTCCTGTGCACTATTATTAAGTTGCGACAAGAATTATTTAAATTTATACAATTATATGACTTACATTATTTATATAAATTTAAATAAAATAATTGAAAGATTTTTACCTCTAAAGCAAAAAGATTGAGTAGCGTTCAGAGACGTTACTCAAACGCGTTATGTAGCGAATTTATATAATGAGAACCTTTTGTGCAAGTTTCATGTATCTCGGAATAACATAATTTAAGTCTACCCTATCAATATTTCTTGGACTATCGCGGGGTTGGCATCGCCCGAGGGCGGCAATGTGACGAAAGCGAATTTTAAAATCGGGGTCTCCGAACGCGTGCCGCGGAGGATGGCGTCAGCTTTAATTTGCACCCGATGACACGAGTGATTGTCTGCCTACCTGCTTTTGTCACAAATGGCAAACGTCCATTCTCTAAAATTCTCACACAACCCCACGCAGATTCTCTCAGCAGTATGCGCGAGCGATTAGTATACTTCAGAAAGAATGCCGATCGCCTTTCGTTACGGACCTTCAACGGCCAGAAACAGCACGATGGTTTAGGTATCAACAATCTGCATAGTTGAAATTTGAAACATCCGTTGCACGTCAGTTTTGCATTTGCAAAACTGTGCTTCATTAAATGTAATTTACGATAACTGTAAATTTAACAGTAATAAATATAAGGTATTCCATCGATAAAAATGTGTCAATTAATGATAAAGTATTTACATATCAGTAATACCGTAATTGTAATAAAACGTCTGTCAAGCCAAAAAAAAAAAAAGAAAAAAAGATGGCCAAGTAAAAAGTGGAGAACAGAGAGCATAAAACTATTTGGAATATTATACATTAAATTTTCTTTAAACTTATTAAATATTCTTCCTGTACAGGTTATTGAGTTCCTTAATGTTAAAACAATTTTCTTTTCGTATAATTTCCTGCGCTATTACGAACTCCGAATTTGGCTGACTGAATAAAATCTCGATAATAAACGAATCGACATGTTACGTAAGCAAAATCAGCCGTTACAAACCGGCACATTAATTCCTTTCGCAGATGGCCGCCGCTGCCGTCGCCGCAAAATTCTAGCGATCCGCTCGATCGTCAACATATGGTTTCGTCGTCGTAATCGGGGACTGTCGACTGAAATCAAGCAGCCGGTTAACCGGTTGCTTCCGTATACACTGCTGCTTTTCTTTGCGCTGCGCAGCATCGAGCGCGGCAAAGCGCGTCCGCCTTGAGCCGCTCTGCGCTGCGCGCTTGGCAGGTGGAAATCTAATTAGCGCACTGTTTGCCCTCGTAGATCCCTCGCGGATACGCCGGCTGTCTCACGGCTAACAGGACACGAGGAACAACGTAGACGTACACGCCGCGACGAGGCAATGGCAACGAGCAAACAAAATTTCACGTTTCAATTCTTCTTACCGACAAACTTCTTACCGATATTCTTATCGGTACAAGAGAACGACGAAAATTCGAAGACTAAAACTTATTTCCATCCACAAATCGCGTTAACTTAAAATCTAAGCTCTTAAAGAATCATGATTTTATCTGATGTATTTTTAATATCGTGAAAAAAAAATTTACTAAATTTTAATATTTGTTTGAATAGTAAATTCAAACGAATATTTACATTAACTAAATAAATGTAAAACATGTATTTATTTGATACAAAAACTATTAATTTGCTTCAAGTATAATTTTCATCGAGTAAATATTTATGTACTATAAGTAAACGTTTCGTTAGTGCCGAAGAAATATTTATTAAAATTTAGTAAACTTTCATTCAATGTAGCTGTGAGAAAGAATGCAATAAACATGTAAATAATATTAGCAAATTTTCTTGCGTAAAATATAAAAAGAGATAAAAATAGTACACTTGTGACGCATCAATAAAGATTAAATTGCTATGAATGACAGAGGAAATCTCAGAAAATAATTGGAGGATGATTAAGCAATAAGGGACAAGATTTCTATACAAGAACTGACATCTTGATTGATGAAAGCGCATAACATTGGAATTTCAAGATACGTGACCGCGTTAAATATTTAATTGTTATCCGTACATGGCTCCCTCGTTGGCATATTCTATCAGCAAATCAATTTCGCACACTAAATAAGCTATTCGCGTGCATATACGTTATTAACCTCTGAACGGTGCTAACCCAAAATGTGTAATACGTGCGGATAGCTTCGAGCAATTATATTATTAGAAAGTCACGTAGGCATGTATATAAACCACACCTTACCAATTATACCGAGATAATAGGCTTTAACGTTAAATCATAAATCATGCAGCAACGATCGTGTCTCGTTGACGCAAGTGCCGTATTTAAAGTCGTACTTATTTCATTTTCGTTCGTTTCCCGGCGGGTTCAACGTATCGTTCGACGCATCTACGCGATTTCGCGCGGAGGAGCGAAACATCAGGTCGAGGAACTCGTTCGACTTGATCCTTTCCGCGACCGACGACTCTCACGGGAAAGACTTTCCAACGGTTTATCCTTACGGTTCGTACACGGTTGAGTTCGTAAATCTGTGAGTCGCAAAGTAGGAGTAGGAGATGTCTCGATCGACACGTCTCGAGATAGGAGACGACGATAGGAGAGACCTGCGTATTATCGCCAGATCGTCCCGCGCCGATAACGCGAGAAGAAGGACAATTACGCCCATCGAGATACTCGCAGATACCGCATTTCCCCCGTAATGTCGGATCCGTTTTATTGTCTTTCCACGGCCACGGTCGTATATACTGCAACGGAGTAAGTATCGTCAAGCGGTTGCTCGTTATCGACGATTAAACCCCAACGAACGCCCAACGAACAATAATTCCATCGCTTTCGCACGCTCTCCGCGCCGACTTTTCTCTCGTCCTTTCTCTTGCAATGCCTCGGGAGCCGCGGCAGTGTTCGCTTCCTCTTTCATCGTTCTTAATCACTTCATGTGCGTTCACCTACACGGAGAGAACGATTTTGATCAAATTTAGCTTAGATACAGATCTGACAATAATTTTGTCGGATCATTAAAACTAATTACGTAACAATCTCAAACGTGATGAGCAACGCTGTAAAAAGTATTGACCTTCTACCAGTTTGAACGCCCTATATAATTATTTTGATGGTCCAACGAAATTATTTTCTAGATCTATATACTGGTTACATTTTTTCGATACTTTAGGAACATTCACGAAAAAAAAGACGATTTTACTGAAATGTCTAAAAATTTAGATAGATCTGAAAATAATATTGCTGGACCGTTAAAATAATTACATAGTAATTTCGAGCATAATGAGCAATGCTGTAAAAAGTATTGACATTTTAGCAACCAGTCCTAACATAATTATTTTAATGGTCTACATGAAAATTATCTTCAAATTTCTATTTGGTTTTTAGATATTTTAGCAAAACTGTCCTTTCCGACATTCTAGCAACAGTTCAAGCGTTTTACATAATTATTTTGATAGTACAAAATTGCTTTCAAATCTAGTCAAATTTTTAAATATTTCAGCGAAACTGTCCTTCCAGTGTATTTATACATATTCAGTGTGTTTATACATATACTTACGAGACGAGTTTTAATTTATTCAGAAAATAAAAAATGTAAATCTGAAAGGATTTAACGGTTCTCGAATAAGAAAACTGAATTTATTTGTGAATAATTGAGGATAGGACACACAGAGATAGATGCAACAAAATGTCAGAGAACGTTTTAACCGATTAGACGTTTCTAAGGAAGAAAATGTAATATCAGAAACTAAATGTAATATCAAAATATTCAATTCCAGCTCTCGATTTTCACGTACGGTTAAATCGATCGTACATCGGTAAGCGTTAATTGAATGTATATGCCGCCGTGTAAACGCCGTGTGGCCTGTAATAAGATATCGTGTACCATTCACCGCGAAGACGAATCCACTGTTCTAATACGAAGATTTCCTTCTCTCTTGTGATCTTCCGGGTCTTCTTGCGCTCCTCGTCTCCTGACTCGAATGGCCGATCGAACTATAGGCGGTGAGAAGCCGTGGTACCAATTCAGTGAACAAACACCGACTTCCTTGATTCTCTCAGTGAAATCGAACTTCTTAATAAGCATTTTATATAAGTTCTTAATAAGATATATATCTCTCTCACTCTCTCTTTCTTCCAAATAAAAATTACAGGATTACACGTAGAAATGTTTAAATGTGAAAATATAAAATAATAGAACAGAAACGCTAAGACAGAAAATAACATCTTTATAAATGTCAAAATTGTTACAATTAATCAATTAAGAAAGAAATAATGATGAAGTGTGTGTCTTGTTATTGATAGTAAAAATGTTTGAAAAGAGGTTATATATAAAAAGATTTCGTATCTCAATATCTAATTTCACGTCTCTTGACTAAGAAAATATTCCTGACTGTACAACAGGTGTATTGTACTTTTCTGCGGTACGATGAGGATAAACGCAAAAAAAAAAAAAAAAAGAAAAAACGGAACGGTTCTTCGAAGCTGATTCTTCGCTTAATTTTCCTTCGTTGATGCGTAACGCGTGGAGCAGTTGAAGAGCAACCGCTTGCGTAACCGCGTGCGTTCTCCGATTCTCCTTTCCTCCTCGTCATTGTTCCATTTCAAAGAGAGGTTACAGAGACAAAGGGACCTATGAGAAGCGCTCGGCACGCTTGAATGAAAAAAACATTTGTTGAGCTACCTGTCGTAATGCAATTGTGTATCCGAAACAATAGTGTCCGAATTAAGAGCAAGTGCTACCTCAGAAATCACAGAAATATATATCGTATGATATTTATCTGTTATATAGTTTCTCGTTTTTTGAAAGTTACGACTTTCATATGCAACAACGCTCATTAAATAATACTCGACGTCTTGTTAAATTTCTTTTTACACCTCGTTTTACAGTCATATAATAATTATCACTTCAAACAAATCTTGCGTTTAAGAATATGTTAATTTGAAACTAAAAATACACAGGAGTAAGAGAAATTTGTTTTAATTGCGACAAAATATTAGTCCTATTTTTTTCCCCGTCGTCAAATCACCATGAGCCATATTTGGCCATTATCTCTCGAGAGGAGACGAGATTCGCGTGGGAAAATATTTTATCTTGATAAACACGTATCATAAAAATGCTAAAATCTCTATCGCAATTTTAATACATTCGCGACATGTTTAGTGATTCCGGTGTAAACGGTGAAAGGTTGACGAAGAGCAGAAATCCTAGGAAGGGACAAAGATAGCTGAGCTCTATTCATAGAACAATAGCCAGTTCTGAGGTGCTAGACGATGAAGTCACGACATGTCCGTGTACACGACTGCGGGTACTTTGGTTACGCCAAATAACCATCGTTTTAACGAGTTTCACGAGGTTGTAACGTTTGAATTTTACATAGGCGGTGCCCCGTGCATGACGACCTCGGCGGTTGACACAGCCTTGATGAAAGACTTGATCAAACATGGTCTTTCTCGCGGCGCCTCGTGACAGCGACATCCATATTAAGCATCGAGGCCTATATAATGCATGAGAGATTGGCATCGCTTTCAAAGTGTTCGCTGATACGTACTTGCTGTGCGTCGTAAAATTTGCATGAGATCTCATCTTACAGAATAAGACCTCCAATAAAAAGAAAAACTATAATGGCAGAAAACTATGAAGGAGCGAAATATTTTTTTAATCAATATGATAGCGCACCAATAGAATTTAATTCTATTTCTAGAATACAAACGACTAAATAGTTTTGCGATTTTTATCATTATACAGTTTTTTTTTTTTTTTTTTTTTTATGGAAGTCTCAATCATACAGGAGAAGAGATTTCATGCAAATTTGATGATGAAATATCTTTTAAACAATCTGATAACGTATCAACGCGGTGTATTTGTATAGAAATTATAAATAAATTCTATTCATACAGAAATTATAGAGAAAAAAATTAAAAACTTGAAAGTCAGCAATTTTCGCAAATGATTGATTCGATTTGATCGAGCGTGATTTTACATAAAACTTTCATCGTAATATGCAAAATGAAATCACGAGGCGCAACGAGATTTTGTAAAATTCCGCATACGCATTAAGAATCTATGATATTATACATAATCTAGATAGTTAATATCGCGGAATAGATAGTTTTACAACTCTAATCAAAACTGCTTTCTCTCTTGGCCCGGAGGTTGGCATTAGTGACCTGGAGCGCGGCGCGTTCTAGAGATTGATTGCCTTATCGATAATTAGCTTAGCACGACAAGCGTGCTGGACCTTTTGTTTCGCTTTCTGACCCCTTACACACCGCCTCGCCACGCCGTTACTTTCGAAACACGCGTAAGGAATGCATAAAGCCTCAAGATCGAACGGGCGAGACTTCGCGCGCGATGCCTTTTTGTCGTAATATGATTTATGCAGGTGCATAATAAACGGCCATAAAACAACGCGAATGCTAAATTATGCAGCAATTTATTGATTCGCCCAGTAACCTTTGCTTATCGATACTACTATGTTCCCGATCTATCTACCGATCTCCCAGTTCCAGTTTCTACATCAATCGAGACGGCCATAAAAAATATAAAGGCGGGAACATGTATATCTCATATTTAGCGCTAAATATGACTGATATAATGCTAGATTCGATATTTTATAGACTGAAAATTAGATATTTACAGACAGACGCGACGTATAAATGAGAGTTCTGTGCGTTCTTCAATAATAGAAAGCGAGACCGAGTGCGAGTTCATCGCGGATGACTTTCGATTTCAGAACTGCGAGTATAAATCTGTAGGTACTCGATGAAAATAGCGTTTCGTACGATTAACAATCCCACGCGATTTGTTCATTTTCCCCTCAATTATAATTATATATGAGATCCATGCAAAGATCAGTTACGCCTAAATAATATAAAAAACTATATTATTCAGCTTTAATTAGTAATTGGTGACTTTTTCCTTTTTATGTCATAATAAGCTATCACGTGAACGAGAAAAAACTGCAACTGAGTGCTGATTATGAAACACTGATCCTCCTAAGAAACGTTTCCGATGAAAAAGAATCTAGTTGCATTAGTCCAATAGCGGAAAGAACGGTTTTGCTGTAATGTCTAAAAAGTTATCCAGATGCAGACCTAAAAATTGGGTTAGTAATATAATTATCAAAATAATTATGCAGGATGCTTAAACTAATTGCTAGAATATCTCTTTGCGACTCTTCGCAGCATTGCTCGCCGCCATGCTTGAGATTCCTACGTAATTATTTTGATGATCCAACAAAATTATTCTCAGATCGTATATCTAACTAAATTTTTAGATACTTCAGCAAAAGTCGTTCTTTGCGTGTTGAAACTCTGATTGAAAATGAACAAATCGAAATTTTCCCGTTGAATCTATTACAATTCGAATTGAGATAACCAGAATTCTGATCGATATGATGAGAATCTTCTGCTTCGTTTCATTTTCAATCAGAAACCTTTCTCATATTCGCATAAATTGCAAACGAAATGTGCTGAAAACCACCGATATACATCATTCAGTAACGTTGCAAAATCCGCGCGTGAAACGGCAATGAGTCGCAAAACGCAGCTCCGCGCAGTTCACACGCAAAGGCAAAAATACTCCTTTCGGCTTAATATATTTCATCGGATTCGGAAGAGCCGACATTTTTTCGCAACCCTGGTCGCAACGTATCTCACCACTGACTCGCGCAAAGTTGCAACGATAATCCCTTTATGCTTTTTTTCTTTCGCATTTAAAATCGTCTAATGTATCTCAGCGGATTCGGACGAGTCCGAGTATGCGTTTGCATTCGTCGCGCGTTGCAAGGTGGTGCACAAGAGGGGCAAAAAGGAAAACGAGAAGAGGAGGAAAAAGACGGGCGACGATACGCATGTGCGCTAAGGGCTGCCTGAAGACTTTAAGAGGCAGCATAAAAGGGTGAAGGTAGAAAAAAGAAAAACCAAAAAAGGAGAAGAAGAGAAAGAAGCATCGACGTGCGTACGGGGCATAACTCGCGAATAATGCGATGTTTTATATGGACGTACGTGAGCCAGCTGTAAGCAAATGCATTTCGCAGCGGCCGGGCCTTAAGCCGTGTACTACTCGCGCGTGCAGGTCGACGCTCAGAAGGCGACGACTGCGAGTAGGAACGCTCATTAAAGCTGCGCGTAGAAACGTAAACGCAATACGATTAAATTGTTTCATCGTGCGAGGAAGGAGGCGTTTCGAAGATAAATCGCTTCTGTTGCGCGCCCACGGTTAAAATTGTATAAATTATTCTAATAAAATTGTGACAATTAGCCGAATTCGTTCATTATTTCACGGCCTTTGCGGTGAAGGAAGTATTCCTGGTTGTATCAACAAGGAATTCTGATTGATACAACCAGATATATAATTGAATGTTTCTGATTGTCTCGATTACAGCGTTTGATAGATTTAACTAGTAAGAGCACTGATTTGTACTCCCTGAAACTTTTAGAGTGAATCTTACTCCGACGAATGAAATTTGGAATTTCACTTTTCAACTTTTCAGTCCCTTCAAACAACCTCCTTCAGAATAACATTGTCGTCATTCAATTTCAACAAAACGTACCGTCTATATTATCTCAATTTTGTTAGGATTAACCGAGCTCGGGGTCTCGCTAAGTGCACTCCGAGATAGAGTCGTCGGAAACTTCCATTAAAAACGCCACGTGAACAATTTCGAATGATTAACGCTGCGATTTAACAAGGCTCGTTCATCGAGTCGCGAGATGTGATACGTCGGCGCACCTTAACACCGGCCGGTCCTGCGACCGCGGAACGTACACGTGTCGGGAATGCCGCGCAAATAATGCGAGCAACGAACTACTTGCCTTTTCAGTGGGACCGAAAAAAAAAAAACAGTGAAAGGAAACAGTTAACGCGGTGCGGCTACAATGTAAATCTGCGACTCGGGAATGTTTCACGGAATTCCACGCGTGTGCGCGTCCGACCTCGATTTTTCTTGCGCTTTCTGCGCGGTTCATTAGAATACCCCAGCACCAATTTCATATCCGTCCCGTCTGTATCTCTTCCCCCCTCACGTTGCTGCTGGGAAAATATCTTGCGAATTCCCTGGCCGCTGCAGTGCTCTCGTTCCTCGACTATCCATGGTCTCGTTCGAACGGAGGCGAGTGCGTTAATTGGATAATTAAAGAAATGCACGACGCGCGTATATATGCGTGTACATACTGCGTATGTATGTAACGTGTGTGTACTGGAATTAGATTCAATCGTTTCTAATTGAATCATCAAGCATGCGAGGCAAAATTGCCATTAGAAATGGCACTTGACAAGTTTGTCCGTTTTGTCCTGATTTTATCGGTGAGATTTTTATCGGGATATGTTATTTTAACGTGTATCGTACTGCGATTTTTATCGTTTGTATACAGAAATGAGAAACGGCTGGTAAGATAAATAATAATATTGGAAAACACGTCTGGAAAACAGCGCCTTTAAAAACATCTGATTAACTAATTATGTGTTCAACGTAAATTTCCTTATTCTTAACATCAAATATCTTAACATACAGTATATCTTAACAATTTTGCGTGCCTACGTTGAAAGTAATGGATAATCAAATCTGTCATGTGATATTAGATTTTTAGATAATAATGGTGTACGCGCGCAAAGCGTTATATTCGATCGCATTAAAAATACGATTCTATCTGCTATTTTATCCGCGAAATATCGAAATCGATCTATTCTTGTAGACAACGATATACTGTAAATTTTACGTTAACCGAGATATTTAGGATTTCGAACGTTTATTACGACTACGCGATAAGATATGATATACGATGCTTTGCTTTCAATGAGAGAGTAAAGTTGGGACGGCGGAATGAAAGGCGCGAGTTCTCTATCTTTGCTCCGCGATAAGAATATTTATCTTTCAGATTAACGCCAAATGTGACAATGAGCAGGTGTCATAGGTGTGCCGCAATAAAAGGCACATGAATTATGCAATAGAGTATCATAAATACATATTTAGCGGGCCAATATAATTTACATCCACAGGAGGAAACGAAAAGAAATATTCATACGGGAAGAAATACGGCATTTCTTAGTCGCGACGATGACAATGTCTGACGACAATGAACCGTGTCGCGGAAGCAAATTAGCAATGCAGCGATATAGTCGATCGTTATGCAATAAAGAACACGAAATATTGTTGTGCATTAAAAACGAAACATGTGTAAAACGCTGCCGCCACATTAATGTAGCATCGAACTGGCTGACTACGCATAAAGAGCTGCGGAATCGTACAATAATTAAAAGCGTTTCTGCCTCGTAAACTACGTCGAGCAATAATCGATTAGCACCGAATCGAATAAATTAATCGAGGTCGCTATCAACGATATCTCACCTATGAAAGAAAATATAAAATAATATCACAGCCGACACGCAATTAACTAGGCAATTCGCGAATTAGCCACCGGCTTGTTATCACGCTACCGTTCCGGTATTATCGATAACGGCCGTTATCAGCAGCACGATTGCTGCCGCATAAAATCGATCGACAATCCAATCCATCCGCGCGTTATTGTGCAAACTCTTCACGCAGGGTGGCTATGAAAGGTAAACGGTCAAGTCAAAACATAAACCGATAGAGTCCACTTTCTCACAAGTGTCACAATGTAGAAATTTGTTTATTCTCGCGCGAATATTCCGTTGCGCAACGGAAAAAGGCCTGGCCGCGTTATCGTCAGAGTCATTGCACCTTATCGTTTTACGGTGTCGTTACAATGGCGCAAACACGCAGTGAATGTATAATGGAGCTGCTTTACTGCTGCGCACACGCATCGCGTTCCAACGCCGTGCTTGCTTTACGATGTTTCCGGCGATTTTCATTGTTTTTCGTATCTTTACGCCGAGAGCTTTTACAAAGCGCGCGATGAGGCAAGCGCCAGGATTTTACGTACATATATATCGGACAAATTGCGATTGATATTGGATACGTATACGTTATATTCAACAGATCCCACGGACTCTTTTTAGACCCTGTGAATATACGAGTCAAGTATTTTTATGTATAAAAATTTAATACTAAAAGAAAATACAGCTAACGTAAACTTGAAGTTACAAATTTTAAATGATTGATATAATTCTTTAATTCGAAACAAAAATCTTCTCTGAATCATACAGATTGCACGAAAAACTTTTTATATCCGCTTAAAAAAGATGTGCTTGAAACTGAGATATTACGAAAGTTATATAAGATCGCAAAAGTTAAGAAAAAATACTCCCTAACGATTCTCAAAGTATTGCATCATTAATTTTAAGTCCAGTTCTATCAATTATTTGAAATTCATTGAAAAATTCAATTCAGGAGTAGAAATTTAGAGGGAGAAATAATTATTATTGGATCTGTGTGTGTACACACACACATTATTAGAATCTATATTAGTGGAAAATATTGATCTTAGATACGTTAGTATCTAAATTGCTGAAAGATTATTGATCTAAAGAAAGGCTTTCAACTTCAGAGGGAAATCGAGAGAACAGAATAAATGTAATTTCTAGCCGCGAATAGTTACGCATACTCGCGAGAGTATTTCTCTAACCGCAATACTACAACGGAGATCCATCGATCCTCTTCGATCTCACGATCCGTGAGAGATTCCTACCATTCGACTTCTCTCGACGCCTCGAGGTATTATCAGAGTGAAAATAAAGGCGTCACTTTATTATATCGCTAGATGAGAGTTGTATCACGACGCCATCGGGTTGTCGTGAAATTCGAGACGTGCGAAATACCGAACGACTAGATAAATTCCCCATCATCTTGGATTGCATCTTCCCACCATGGCCGTGAATAAATCCGAAAAGAAAATCCATCGTGACAATCACAATGAGTTTACTAAAATATCAGTCGACTGCTAATGAATGTATATAAATAGTGTTACAGATTTATGTAAGTGATTGCTCAAATACGTATTAATTATAAATGCTTATACAAATAGCATAACGATTCTATTATCGATTGACTTAATCGTTTGGTTATAAAAAATTAAATTAAATTGTTTTTTAAAAACTGTATAATTTTATATATTAATGTTTAATGTATTTTATTTATCCGTCTATATATACCATATATAAAACTGATTGTAAAAAATATTACTGAGACTGATAAATGCAGCTATGCACATTCGCCATCCGGCGCGAACGTTTTTACATCGATAAGAAAAGAATCGGATAGAGGAATGCTGTAAAATATTAACTAATAATCTCTCAAGATTCCGAGTCTCCTTTAAGCATCGCCATCGTCTGGAGCGATAAAATATAGTGAACCGTGACGCGATGTCGTTATTAAAGCGGCTGCTAAATTGTTAAACGTATCTGCGGGATTTATCACTGCGGAGAAAATCCTGAGTACGCGCCATGTATAATATATGAATTAACAAGGTCCACTTAATTAAGGAGTCGGTACAGCGCATTAATGGCTGTTACGCACCGCTTCATTGGTCGGGTCTCAAAGACATCTTTAAGGCTTTCTTAAAGCGGCTTCTAATTATTCACTTTCTCCGCAGCACAACGACCGGAATTTACGAGTTCGCGTCGCGGTCCATGTAATCTCTCGATGATACTTTTAACTGCGAGAACGACAATAATTCGTTAATCAAAAATCGCAGGTAAAGAGATAGTCGAGATAGTCTAAAAACTATCGTTTACCGAGTTGTTCTTCCTCCTTTTATGACAAGCGTATTTTATGGGGACTCAAAGTAATGGTGATAGCAATAGAAAGCGTTTATTACTATTAAAGCCCTCCAAGGACTCTACGAAAAGTATACGTTATAAATTTAATGATTTGTACTACAGATAACAAATGGCGATAATAAATAGCTAGCAGTATTTATAGATAAGTAATTTCGACAATATTCTTAATTCTCGGTTCGCAATCTGAGTCCTTTTTGGCACAAGCGAAATTTCACTCTCAAGTTTCTCCGAAATAAAAGCGGAGTCCAGTTCTCGCATCTAAAATATCTCTTGTTAAAAAATTGTTTTATAATGTAATAGAAATGTTGAAAAACAACTCTAGATTCAAAAAAAAATCCAGAACAAATTGCAAACGAAAGATTAATGAAAGAATAATAAAAATTTTTCTAAAATAAATGTACAATTAATAAAACACTTAAAGTTGTATGGAATCATTTTTTCTTATAAATCTCTTAGTTCTAATATATTATCAATTTTGTATATATAATTATATACAAAATTTATAATATATTGGAATTATCTCCTATAATATCAAATATTTAACAAAATTTATGATATATTGTAACTTTAAGAAGCAGTTAAAATATTACGGTAGAAATTACTATTATACGCAAAATTATTCCGTGAAAGACAATCAAATATTTTTTGCGAATATTAAGTGAATCAGATTCTCCAGAAAGTGATCGAATAAATAATATCGAATTTCGAAAAATTATTGAGCGATAACAATAGAAATTATGTTTCTGTAGGACAGAAATGCTACAAAATCTCACGACAGTGCTCCTCCATTAAAGCGATCCTCCGATTCGCGATAGATTAAGAAATCCTAGCAAAAATTAAGGCGGTCAGCTTGTCATAGAACATCACACGACAGATTATTGCGAGCGAAATCAAGATCGAGGCCAAAGGCGGTCACCATGGGACCACTTTCTATTCGCCAGCGATGTAAGACGAACGAGCTCGATACACGTCGATAATTATCGATCGTGTAAATCTCAGCTATAATCAAGAGTGCCTGCACCTACGGACAACCTCAAACTAGAAAATTACGCTTTCTTCTCTCAGTTTCTTCAATCTTCCCGAATAGTTTAATTCGTAAACGCACACACATACTGCTGATGATAATTACAAGCGATATTTCTGAAGTATTACACGAAACTCGTAATACGGTGATAGATAAACGCACAGTTTCGCAATAACTAAAGGTTATTGTTGATCCTCGATAGTAACGATTCAACAACATCTAACTTGACATTTCCATCATAATTCCAGAATATCGCAGGACGACCACATTTTCTTAATTAACAAGCAGTCACTCTCGTATACGTACTGTAATGAGAACTTTGCGGTTTTTCCTAAAGGTCACCCGTGTATTCCCAATGTAACAACATTACTACAAATCATTATTATAATTTTGGCGAATTATCAACTTCCCTTCTCGGTAAATCTGAATCAGTGGATAATCACTGATTATCAGTCCCATAATTATGCCACAGGTAATCAGTGAATTCACAGTGAAGTTTAACTAAAAAAATCAAAGAAATGTCAAATCCCTAATCTAGCTAATCTTGCTTTAATGTATAAATTCAATGTACCCATATGATGAGTGGAACGTGCAAATATTAGTATTTTAATTATGCCAACCTCCTTTTTTTCAGTTGAATCACTGATTATCAGCGGCTTGGGACTAATAATATATAATCAGTGATTACCCACTGATTCAGACTTAGAGAGTTCTTGACAATTGACCTTTTCCCGATTAACGGTACCATCTGCGGATTATCGACATGTCAATCAAATAGTACATGTCGCGGACACTTTGACAGAGAAAATCACAACAGTCATAAATCATACGACCGACAGCTTGGCGAACCAACATTCGTGTATCTGCATTTCTCAGCGAGTTCGCCGCAATTAACGTCTAAATCGCCTGGATAGATAGTATCGAAAAACTGCGCTTCTGCGCGTCCGACGCATCGGGACGAAAAGGGGGAGGAAAAAAAGCAACGTATCCGTACGAAGTGTTAACGAGCGTATATTTCATATCGGAGAAAGTTTAGAAAGGAACAACATTCATGCGCGCTGTCATAAATGTAAAATAAAGCCGGAACGACTTCGTTTACGTGTTCCTCGAAGTCACGTTTTCGCGAGGCGAATCGCGCGCGCGAATCGCCTCGCACGAGGCCGTGGAAAAACGTATCGCCGAGTTCCTTTCAGCGGCGTGGAGGATACGGCGCCCGCTTATCCTCACTTTCTCGATAATGAGCAAATTGCGCGGCGCGGCGCGGCGCGGGGGCGGTTTGATCCACATCTCACGGTGTGATTTCCCGCGATCGATAGACTCGATCGGCTGATAACGCGTCACGTAGGCCTGAGCATCGAAACGGAAGTGATCGATGAGTTGATGCACGGTGCGCATTTCTGATCGACGATTAAGGAATATCTTTCCTTCATCCTTGCGATGTAATTCAATCGACAATGCCGCCCGATCGAAAGGGATTGTTCTTAACGAATTGATAAAAGTGAAACGTACCTTTGTCCGGTTCAACGGGTTTGAAAAATCCCAGCCAGGTGCGACGAACAGATATCCACATTTAGAGATTTTCCTCGTAGCCTGAAATAAAGAAAACAGTTCACGTTAGATATATGTAATTATTGCCTCATTTTTATTTCTGCATCGTTTTCGACACAATAAATAGATTTTTTTCTCAATAAAAAGAAAGTATTACAAAAAAAAATTGAGTTTCGTAGTTGAATAAATATTTAAAGAAATAATATTATAAATTTAAGGAAAGAGTTACAAAACATTACATTAGAATATAATTTAAGAGGAAATTATTAAGTTAGCACTAAAAATTAAGTGTGAAAAACTAATGTACGTGAAATCGAATTTTTCCAAGAAGAAATTCTTCTCAGGTTGATAAAAAAATTTCTTAGATGGAAAAATAATATAATACGGGTGTAATTTATATACAAGTCTATAATTTAAGATATTCGTGTACAATAATTTTCTAAGATAGAAGTATACAACATTAAAGGCCGAAGATGGATTAAAAGAAATGAATCCGACATGCCGGTGCGTTATTATGACGCGACCTCGATTTCACGAGACTGATTTGTCGGCGTTATAGAGGGATCTTTTTTCTATCGCAGGAAGCGCGGGTCAAAGATCGAGAATAAGAAAAATAGTCGCAGCCGTTACATCGCGTCCGGAAAATAATTTATTGAAGAGGAACTAGGAAGCTAATCAAACTTTCGAGTGATCCGCGTTTTATCCAACGATACCTTCACTCAAGACTGTTATTGTTGTTCAAAGGAGGGTTCCAAATATTCGTAGAAACAGGATGAAAGAGAGAGCCAGGAAGAGGCTCGTTCGCGTGGAAACGATAGACAAGTGAATGGAAACCTATCTCTAAGAAATCTTAAAGCATCAGGCATTCGTCAAGTATATATCGAGCATTCTTACCGGTTATTAATCAAACACCGTCGTTTTCATTCTGAACACATTCCGTTTGTTCATTTCTTTTTTTTTATTTATTTATTAATGCGTGCACGTAGCACTAGTAAAAAAAAAAAACAGGATTGTTTTGTGTAAAAGCACGACGTTTTTCCCGTTCATTGCTCAAATTTTTTCCGAATTTAATTGAAGTGAATGCAAATATATGGACTGGAATACGCTCAGCATTAATGATTTCATTAGGAGAGATTTATTTAAACAGAAATATAATAAATTTAACGCTTTCAACATGTAAGCGTTAAATTTATTATGTAATTGATTAAACTTTGTGACACAAATATATGTACAAATAACTTAATTAAAACACAGTCATATTTATGAACTTGTAGCAGTGGAAATTAAGTTTCAAATTTATAATTTGTTAAAGAAACTTACGATAATTTTAGTGAGAGTCAATTCTTCAAATTACAATTTTACGTCATTGATGCTTGAAAATGTTTTTTCGTCGAGGACTCAAAATTATCTTCAACTTCAAGCCGAATTATCATTATCATTGACATTATCGTCCCCATTATTACATACATTACAAAACGCAAGCAATTAAATTCACATTTATAGCAATTAACTCAATAAAGTACGATGTGTAATCATGTCACAACTGGAATACAACGTCGACGTGAATATAAATCTGTTTTCGGCAATTCGCGTGACTTTAAACGATCTCAAGTCCGCGTAGTCGAAGACGCAAGCGGTTATCCGCGGCAATCAACGCGCAATAATTTGGCACTCGTTATAACCCTGTGGTATAAGATAATGCCGCGTAAATAATGGCTATCGTATCGCGTTTGCACGATGGAGCGGCGTGGCCGAACTCAAAGCAAAAAGGCCGCTCTCGCAAAGAAGTAATACGTCGTCCGTTCTCGTTCATCCAGCCGATCTCGCATTGCGTGGCAATCTCGAAACGAGGCGATCATTTCTCTCTCTTTCTTGTCTGGAAGGACCGAGATAAGAATAAGAACGAGAATTCACTCGACTTTATGGAGAAATAAAGGTAGGCTCTGCGAGAGTAAACGTTCCGCACCTCTTTCCTTCGGAAAAATTATGCCGCTTCCTTATACAAGCTAAACGAAAGAATGTCGAGCATCCAATAAAAACACTGAATGCCTAAACATATGCCGAAGCCAGGAAACTAGAATTTTATTATGAGATAAATAGACCACTTGAAAAAGGGTAATTAGTTAAGAAATTCTCGATAAAATTGATCTCGTATAAAATTGCACGTTAAATTATTCATCAATCGTCTTTAAATAAAAATAAATAATTAAAGTCTCGAATACACAAGAATAATGAGATAAATCCATAAAGATGTTTAAATATTTGTTTACTACTAATAATTATTTGACAAAATTTAATTCAATTTTTTCGGAATATAAATATCAAGAAAAATCGATCATTTTTAAGAAATTTCCACAAAAAAAATCAATTAAAACTTGATCGAAAAATTCATAGGTAAAGAATATATTTGTCGCATTCCATCTGAATATGTAATTGTGTAACATTTCAAATGTAAATCCAATTTTACGTCTTATAAAAACGTAGCCTCGAACTAAAAGTGGACTCAAGGTATCTCCTTCATC
>NW_017305536.1:6283004-6283963 GCF_001594115.1 Trachymyrmex septentrionalis | reverse complement strand
TATATATATATATATATAAAGATTACTGTGAAAGGACTAAACTTGAATCTTCTCGATTCGCTGAACATACATCGCAAACATTACAAGTAGATAAAAATACACAGCGACTTTCCACGCTATTTCATGTATAAAAATGTCAAACACCGGATTTACGGTCCAGTTATCTCGTCAGCCGTGATCACAGTCATTGCTTATCGAAAAAATATTTACTAAAAAGCACAAGGCTAATCGAAAGTCGCCTAATGCTCCACATATTGATAAAGCGCTCGCGAGATGATGGTGTTGATCACCGTCGTCGGTAATGATATTCCACTTTTTCGACTGAATCAATTTCACTGCACGAGTGCTTACGCTCTGTTTAACCGCTTTCCGTCCGGTTCGTACGATTTCCTGTCGCTCGTCGCACGTTCACAATTAACTTCCGGCGTGCTGATTGTCACGTACCAACAGCATGAGCTTAGCGAACCATAAACAGTCCTGCTATAGCATATCGCCGGTCACTAAAACACATCGGCGAATATCGTTATGAAATAATTTATTACGGAGGCGATATACAGGGTGCTCCCCGTTTAAGTAACCATTCCTTTTTGTATTACAAAGTAATAGAGAAAGACTTAATAAATATGATATAAATTAAATATTCTAACTAAAAATGTTGATTGTAAACACAATTATTCTAATCACTTAGAATTATCCATAAATGTTAAAGAACGGAGAGATACGTATAATTTTTCGCACGAATAAATATTAGAATAAATATTTCGATATAATAAAAGTTGTGTAGCACCCGTTCTAACGATATACGACGATAACAAAATTCTAAGTTATAATTCGGTTTAAAGTTTTGCATGGACTATACATGTTCACCTCGTATAACTAATTCCGAGATTTCGATACGAAAATTTCATTTGCCTCACGATTTATCACGCTATAATTATGGGTACAAACTTCAACTCTGA
>NW_017305536.1:6277318-6282904 GCF_001594115.1 Trachymyrmex septentrionalis | reverse complement strand
TTTCATTTGCATCACGATTTATCACGCTATAATTATGGGTACAAACTTTAACTCTGTCACGGCTTTCATTCAATTTTTTCATACCTGACGAGAAGTTCGTCCGATCGCCTGACCGCACATCTGACGATTCATTAGGAATAATTCATGAGTTGTTTCTCTCTCTTCCTCTCTTTTTCTTTCTCATGTGATTCAACAAATGTGACTATCGCGACCTTACGCAATCGGAGGCACTTGTCTCACAATTGACAATAACGGACAATAGGTCGCTCGCTCTCGAGCGGACCGCTTCCTTCTGGTTGTCCTTGACACGCTTCGCGGATCGGAATCCTTGCTAGCCCTTAAACGCAAAACAATATGACCCAGATTACGATAGGGAGGCCCACTACGTTTCTAATCTCTAATAAAGCCGACACAAACGTAAAGCCGCCGCGTTATAATACGATGGCGTAGGTGCCGTTCGCGACGATCTCTTCGACCTTTCGAAGGCGATATCGCGAACGCGGCGAAACAACCGGCAACGAGGCACCGAGCTATACTTTATTAAAGGCAATTAAAGGTCCGCTGCCACGTTCGCCGCCTCGTTAGCCAAACAGAGCGTGTCGCGAGCGATGCCCAATAAGAAAATCCCGTTGCACGCATTAACTCGCCGCCAACATTCGATTCCTATACGGTTGGAATGCGAAAAGCACCACTCGACGATTGCTACAGGATTTCGTCGAACATATCTATAAATCCTTTTCTCGAATCCCTGCCGGAGAGCTGGTTCCGGAAATATTACAGTTGTCACGCGCATATTAAAAAATTCCCCGTCATTCTCTGACTTTCCAAGCTTTAACAAACTGATATATATAAACGAATAAAATATAACAAATTTTTACTCATGACTGACTCTCATTAATTGAAAACTAATTCAATTTTTATAACTACAAGTGGAACGAATGAAAAATTAAAACAATTATAAGCGAAGTAAAAGCAACAAAAAAAAATAATGTAAGAAACAGAAATTAAATTAATATTTATTATAATGTAAGATCAAAATCTCTGAAAGTATAAAACTGCGTGAAAGTATAAAATATGTAATAGGGAAGGTAGTTGATCTCTCTCTCTCTCTCTCTCTCTCTCTCTCTCTTTCTCTAAATAACAAGTATAAAACACACACAAAAACAAATTCAATTTCAATTTGTACAAAATGAAGACAGTAAAAAATTGGTATAAAAAATTGTTGCACCATAATACTTGAGTCATATTATATAATGCAGATTCTTATCCTTTTTTATATCAAAGAATTTAACGAACATTTCCTGCCATTCAATTATTAGTTTCCTCTGTGTAAAGATATTTGTACCTAAATTTCTCCGTCGCGATAGCTTTCTGGAAACTTGATTTCTCGCCCACAAGTGAAAAAGTTACTTTGCCAAGTCGGAACGGCGATGCATATTTGCGTGCTACGCATCAAGGAGGAATCCCACGCGTCTCGTCGCCTGCATATCCCGCATCCGGTGCCCGCGTATCGAATCCCCGTATGTACTGGAAATCTGTCCCCATCTTGGCCGTGAGAGACGAGATGCAATCGGTCGATCGAAGGAACGAGGAGGAAGGAAGATTAGAGATTCGAAGGAACATCCTGTTTCCATCCGTCCTTCGACACACCTTTAATTATCCTTCGGTACACGCGACTCGATAACGAGCATTTTTCGCGCCGTAGACATATCGGAATCAATCGAAAAATATGTAGACGCTACGCTCCTATTAACGCGAGAACCGTATCAGGTCCTCTCTTCTCACACATCCTCGGTTCTCCATCACTCGTTCCTAGCCCTCGAGATTACCGGCTAAAGATAAAGTAAGATAAAGTTGATGCAGAATGTAAGAAGATAAACCTGTACATCAATTTCTCTAACTCGCCCGAAAGTAGAACAATCAGTTCTAAAAATAGAAAAAATCGTTCTAAAAATAGAAAGAAGAAAATTGCGCATGTTTAATTACCAGATCAATATTCGTCCCACTTCAAAATCGCAGAAAAAAACTGTAACTATACTTGGCAAGATACTTTTCGGCCTTCTTTTCTCTTTTCAATTAAGTAACAACTCTGTTAAACTAAAATATAATTTTTTCCTCCATTTTATATCTTTATCTTTAATCCATTTATATATGTACAGTTTAAACTGTACGTTCTGATTATTTCTTTTTTTAAGAGATGTTAAAATAGGAAAACTTTCTTTCTCGACATTATCATACTCTCATTCTTGCAGGAGAAAATTCCTGATAATATCGTCAATTTCTCGAAGTAATTACCTTGTCACAGACGGCAAGTAGCATGACGTAGAATTTTCCCCGTTTTCATCCAACTGGAGTAGAGCATTATCGGCCCGTTTTCTACTATTATTTTCAATCAGTGACAACACATCGCACGATTATCGCTGCACGATCGCACGCACTTTCACGATAACGACGTGCGCCACGCCGTGGAAAAAAAAAAACGCTATCGAAAGGACAGAACAAACACAAACGTGGGTGACAGGATGAATGTGTCTCGTCTCGCCTCGGCCTGTTTGGCGGATATAATTCTAACGTTTCTCTTGCATACTATCGCACTGGAAATTCGCAGGTACGACTCGTCGAGCGGAACGACCGATTCCGCAACGGCAATATCGACTACATCGGAAATGCATTATCTCCGCCCTCTTCTTCCTCTTTATTTAGAGACAAATGACATGTCTCGCTGTTAAGCGGCACGAATCGTCAATCATGTGCTTTAATTTTGTATCGTTGTGTTGTTTATTCTTAAAGAAAAAAGAACGATGCATTTTATAATGTACATTCTTTTATTTTTTGTTTGCTAGCATTTCAGATTATTTTAATAATCAAGAAATTTCAGTATATTAAAATACATATATTGATATTTTTAATAATAAAATTAATTGTGGTTAACCACTTCTAAGTTTACGAGAATTTCTAAATAAACTTCCAACGTTCACCGTTGCTTTCGTAAACTGCTATTATTTGTAATACTGAAAAATCATGCGGAGGCACAATTGTCTTTGACTAGATGTAAATAACCTAATTGATTCTGTAACTACATTATTTGTTTAATTTATTCAGATATATCTATTTTCGACATAGCTTTGCCTTAAAATAGTAATAAACATTTTCTCTTGTTTTCTCTATTCTTTTTTAATGATAACGCCAAGACATTTAATACGCCCGGCAGAAGAGTCGGCACATTTCCACGTTGAATCGCTTTCTACTCAATTAACTTCGCGACCGCGTAACGACTGCGGAAAACCTCAAGAAATTACCGATGCCCTGCGAATTCCTCGGCGAAAGAGCACGCCTAGATAGCTCGTCGCGGTTAAAGGATACCGACTAACACGCCCTAGGCACTGTTCGTGTCAATTACGATTCAGGAAATCCTGATGGAATTGAATTATTCTCGCACGCAATCTGGGAAAAATATTTTATCTTGTTATACATAAAGGGTAGATGAGATATGTTCAACTCCATGTATAATTTCATTATTAATATATATAATAGTTTCGGTGTTTCTTTAAAAAGAACGTACGAATTTAAACAAGTTTATTTTAATAGAAAAATAAAACAAAATACCCTCACACTGCTAACATTGTTCTTTTGATCTAACGGTATACATATTCTATAATTTTTTTATATTCATATAAAAAAAGATTCGTACACTCGGCTATAAATTGTCGGTCAATGGATCGATGTGCAATTACTACGAAGTCTCAAAGTGGTTTCGATCATGTGAAAATGCACACGTAAAATGCAACATTGATAAACTAAACGAGTAAGAAATTGATATAATGACAGTACCTTCTAACCGCATACTGACGTAAATAGTTAAGGCGTGCCTAATTATCAGTTAGCGGCTACAATTAATAAAGACTAGAAATTATATACCGGAAAGAAACTTATTGCTGATCGAATCTCGTTAAATGACAGCTCACTAAGCATAACGATGTCTAATTCTCAATTTCGGTAGCGTTTAATTATGGCCTCGAAGAAGGAGTCGCTCTTTAGTGATAACTCGCACACTCGACGCGTAATAAACTTCAAGTATACCCCCGGGAAACTCTCATCGACCACTTATAAATGCAAAACAGCAACTTAAATTGACTGAAAATATGACTAACATTGTAGATTATTTTGTTTTTGCAGGGAATATAATTTTTATTGATAGTAAAAGAAAAATATCATATGTTAATTGTAAATAGAAAAATATATTAAACACATAATATATTCGATAAAATAAGATGTGTAAAAATTGCAATTTTTTTAAATATTTATTATTCATTAATTACTAATTATATATAATATTACTAATTATATAATACTATTATTAAAATCGTATTATCATTTTAATAATGTTACTTATAAGTGTTAAAAAGAAAAGATATCGCACAATTGTAGTATGAAATCATTCGTATTTACTATTTTCCATGCGTTTTATATCTTCTCACGGTCAAGCGCTTATCACTCCGGTTTCTATGCGACCTACAATTAAGACGACCGCATTGCGAGTTCTGCAATTAAGTGGTCATTAACCCTCCCGCCCGGGAAAAGCGTAGCCGCGCGTTTTAACCAAACGTGGCGGTTATGAATTCCAGCACCGTATAAACGGAAAAATTATTTACCCGTTTAACGTTAAACCGAGTACGAGGAAACGTTAAGTCGTTAATAACAGCTACAGACGCATAGCAAAAGGTCGAGGCAAACAAATGGCGTTGCGTCACGGAGAAACATTCATCTTTGCAATAAGCGCAGAAATCTTGTCTAAATGAAACAAAATAATTTATCGCAAAAATAAGTAAAATAATATTTTTCTATAAAACAAAAAATATACAAGTAATTTGTATACAAAATAAAATATTTGTTTAAAATATGTATCTATATTATAAATAAAATGTGTGTCTAATAAAACAAATTATAATTATGATCGACATTATATCATGTAAATTTCGTATGTATTATTTAAGATAAATATCATAAGAGATATCTCTTATGTTGCCATAATTTCAGAGAGCGCTGAAAAATATCTCACAATAAATTATTTCATCAACGGATTAATGCATCGATGTGAAAAAAAATGACACAATTGCTACGTCGCAACGGGTAAAGTCGTAGCGATTATTACCATTATTATTACCATTTGTACGGTTCGTTATTATTATTAGTCAATAATCAAATCGTAAGAAACGGCTAAGTAAGGTCCTCTCGTTGCCTCGCTATTACGTTATGCAAGATTAACCCGTCCTCCGCTCTCGTCGATCCAACTCTATTCTCGAGTATGTGTTTGTGTACATGTTTGCACGAGCGTGTTACGTGTCGATTACCGGTATACCACGTGTTGTTTTGCAACAACAATGCAGCTGTGCATACGAGTGCATACAAACAGCCTACTCGATTACCCGGGCTGCTCGGAGAAAGAATTGTCTAAGAGACGCGCGTTGGAGGTCGGAGACGTGGGATCGAACAACTTGTTTCGCTGGCGCAGAACGGAGGATTACACGCTCGGTGTTGGAGAGGAACGCTCAAGGATCGGAGAGGAAAAGAAACGAGAGACAAGAG
>NW_017305536.1:6274094-6277218 GCF_001594115.1 Trachymyrmex septentrionalis | reverse complement strand
ATCGGAGAGGAAAAGAAACGAGGGACAAGAGCGAGAGACGGATAAAGAAAGAGAGAGAGAGAGAGAGAGAGAGAGAGAGAAAGAGAGATATGTGCATGTGTACGGAATAATTATCCAGCCTCCTGTCGGCCATTGTTGCCGCAAATCGCTAACGAGCTGCTGGCGCGCTGCAGGTGAGAATATCTTATGCGCTGCATGCGGGACTCTGGGAAAAAAAAGAGGGAAAGGAAAAAAAGGGCGAAGGATGGGAAAAAATTCTCTGCCACGCGGGTAGTAGGTAGCGACGAGATTGTGAGTCAGTGTGAATTGTGCCATTATGAAGACAGATAAAATGTTTTAACCGATGCCACTTAACCGGTTCCGACTCGAACAGAGTAATAACCGTTGATACTCCTTCTACGTTACGATTCAATATCAATCTCTCTGTGCGTCGATTTTATATGCTAATCGGAAAAGCGACTGTCCGTCGACCAATCCGATTTATATTATGTCGGAGCATTACATTTTGTCCAATCGTACAGTGCGATCAGGGAGATCAATGTCAGATTGCGAACGGCGCGATGGAATTATTGTAAATTATATGGAGCAAAGTTAATTTTCGCTTTTTTGGATTTACATGCGAAAGAAACTAGATTTCTACCGGAGCGGAATATAAAATACCAGCGTCCTTGTCTTCATTCAAGTTATAACATGGCTAATAATATCTGATTTTAAGTTTCATTTATTTCATACGTATTGCTGTCAATATCTATATAAAACGAGCGGCAGATATCTAATATTATAGATACGTTATACAAGATACATGTATAATAAAGATACAATCAATATAACGTATTTACTTATTATTAACTCTCTCCATCTGCAATCTGGGTTTTCTGTCCGATCTAAGTTTTTACTATTCTAAGCTTTTCAAGAATATGATTCTATTAATAATTATATTTCTATAAAATGATAATCGAATTTTTTGTACAAGCACTCGTTTTATAAATTTCACGAAGCAGAGCAAATAATTTATGCAATTGAAAAATATTTGTTTCAATGAAAATTGTTAAAAACAAACTCTATTCCCCCATAATATTCTAAAATTATTCAAAAATTGCAAAAAAAAAAAAATTCTAACCCGCAGTTTCATAGCAGTACTTTAATTCGTAAGAATAAAATACGAAGAAGAAATGAAAGATCGATCGAATTTTGCGTAACACTTCTTCTCACAGACAATCTCGATTAACTGACAAGTCGTTGTGGGAGATCCCGAAAGCGGCGGGCGCAGGTTCAGGTGAATATAATAAGGTAGAATACGTCGGTGGACGTACGGCACGTAGGTGGATGTAAGGTAGACCAATGTCGTGATGCACACTTGTCGAGAATGACTGGCCGAGCCTCTCGAGAGAGCTCGTGGTTGCCCCGGGCAATGACATGTATAATATGCAACCGCACCGACCGGTGTAGCATGATTTCGCTCGTCCGATTCGTAGTGAAACCGCGTCGTGTCACCCGCGATATCGAGGAGACACTTTGTTACATGATCGTTGACCGCTCAATCCAGTTTATTCGCGATGTCCTTACGCTTTGAACGAGTACAGAAAACGAATGAGAAACGTGAATAAAATACAATTTTTTTTACCGTATAAAAATTCGTTACTTTAGGCCAAAAATATACCAATGTAAACGTAACATTAATTTCATTTAACGGTTATTCCTTTATTAGATAAATATTTATTTATTGTAAATAAATATTCAGTTGGCACTATTCAAATAAATATTTATTCAAATTTAGTACATTTTTCTCATTACGTTACTTTTAAAAATATTTAATGAATGACGTATACGATTAAAAATTGTGCTCATAATTTAATGTAACCGTAAATACAAATATCCGTAAATTAACAACGTATAAAGTCACGTATTGTAGTTTTTCGAAATACATTCATAGTCCAGTCGAGAATAAACGTGCGCCAGTCACGTTTTCAGAGAAACAAGAAAATCGAGAGTCTACATGACCAAGAGAGAGCGACGTATTTCTTTCGCGTTTTACCCAACGAAACCCGAATAGCAAATGGCCTGAAGTCGAAATAAAAATGCGGGGTGAAAATAACGTCGGTTGCCAATTCCGTGCGACGCCTTCGCTACTACTTTCTTTGACTCCCGGCCAAGTAATTTCGATTTCACGGCTGAACACGAAAAGGAATGCTAATGAGTTGTTTACTCATCGTTGTAGTCCCTATACTTTCCTCACCAGTCATTCACCTGACACACAATTACATGCATAAAAGTGAACGAATTTAAACTGTCTTTCTACACTTCGCAAGCAAAATCTCTAAGTAAGGACATTTAAAAAAAATTTCATTTCATAATTAAGTAGTATAATGTTCATGAAAATTTTATATTGTTTCAAATTAATGTTCATCGTAGGAATTTCGTCCGCTTGTAGTTCATTTGTTCCATGAATCCAAAAATATTTTGAAGATATTAATTTTGGAACATCATTTCAGAAAAATCATTCTTGATTTTGCATGTATGCTGCAGAAATATAACCCAACATATTGGGTTATATTTCGCGCTATGTTGTCGTTAGTGTAAGGAATCGTAAAAGGAAATGTAAGTCGATACGGAAACAATCGAGTCAGTAGCTCCAAACGAATGCGAGTTATACGATATACCGTTAGAAACGTTACATATGCGTGGAGTGTACCATAGCCGGATCGTTCGGTTCGTTAGCGACGTGGATTACGAGTAATGTGACACCGGGATCTCCCTTTTAGATGAATAGGAAAGTCTGCAGGAAGCTGGAAGATCGATCGCGGTAGGAGAAGAGAATCCCGTCCCGGATACCGAGGCCCTCGTTAGATTCACGTTAGTTAACTTGCCATAGCAGAGTTAGTGGAACTAACAGTTTATACGCGGTGCTAACTCGCGAAATAAGCGAGTATAAAGCATAATGTCCAATTTTATCTTTAAATTTTACGATGCTTTATATTTTACGAAACAACGATTTTGTTAAAGGATCGAAAATTTTGCTGTATACAGAAAATAACATTATTGGACAATCAAAATGATTATGTTAGAAATTTAAAAAAGTGATGAATACTGTAAAAAATTTTGATATTCTAGTAACATTTAAATT
>NW_017305536.1:6271069-6273994 GCF_001594115.1 Trachymyrmex septentrionalis | reverse complement strand
GAAAGTATATAACAAGGTTAGAAAGAAGCATTGCGCGATAATTTCAATTTATAAATAAAAATATTACATAGAAATAATTTGCAATTATAAATAAAGATACAATAAAGAAACAATTTGCAATTATTTTCTCCTATCCAAATTCAAATTCACATTTCCCATAATTATTTGATCGAATAGGATATCGCAAGCAAAAGAGTAATAAAAGAAAAATGATAATAATACATAATTGTTTAAATATAATATTCACAACGTGTGTTTATACACATGGAGATGCTTAAGCGTGGAATTAAACTAAACGTAGATATTTCAGTGGTAATAGATGCGCAATACAGGTCGCGTTTTAGACCAACGCGATTGTATATTATCAATAAAACGAAAGGTCCGTTATGTTGTAATTATAATAATACCGGTCCTCATACGACCTACGAGCGGCCGCACACGTAAAGGCCCGGCACGTGGGCGTTTGTTAAGCGGGCCGTCGCGTCGAAAGGAAAGCTCGTGTCAACGATAACCGGGTTCTCCAACGAGACAGAAATTCGTAATTAAGTACACGTCAAATTAGGTTAACCCTGAAAGGAAATCGCGCGTGCGACTGCTCCCGATGATATTTCGGTCGCCAAAAATGGACCTGCCGACAGTCAGATTTGTTTAACGAGACAGGCCTAAGTTTCAGCATGAGACGCAGTATGTAAATAAGTATCTTGTGCAAATGAAATCAAATCTTCTTTCTTGACATCAAAATAGTAGCGTGTGTGTGTGTCACCTAACAACGATGAGATTATTTGACAGGAAACGGATTTGAGATTTTGATTTCTTTTCGTGTAAATTGCTTTCACTAAATAGAAACTGTAAGAAAGCTCAAACTTACCCAAATCGTAGAGTATGTTATAATAATTGCATATATAAATAAAAATAGTCAAACGTCTTTACGTACGCTATATATATATATATATATAGTAATACACTGACAATGAGAAAAAAAAAATTTACTTGATTAAATTAATTTAGTTTGTTTTTATATTTTTCGTTGAAAAATATATATATTAGAATTAAATATAATATGTTTGACTTAAATACATATGTACATTTTTTTAATTAATTAAAGAAATAAAGAAAAACTAAATTGATTTAGTCAAATAACTTCCTTCTCAGCGTGTACTTATTTATTATATGATTATTGTATTATTATAAAAAAATATATTACTTATTATATACAAATTTAAATAATAATTAGTGGTAAAAATTAAACACAATAAATATCAAATTAAATCACAAAAAAATAATTTGATCGACGATTGACGCTAAATGCATTAGTATAACGCTAAGTATCGTAATCAATAATAAGATCTATTTGTGGCTATTACGTAGTGAGACACTCGATGATTGTTTGAGACAAGATCCGAGACAGTGCTGTGGAGTTGGAAAAAATAAGCATTACTATTTAGCCATGCTGCCGCGCCCGCGATAGGAAATCGTTCAAAACGGTACTTGGCACTGTCGTACATTTTTAATGCTAATGACGTGATGAATATGACAAGGCAACACTCACATATCAACACGTCGCACGCTGTGCGTGGCCAGCCGGGTGTAACAATAGAATCGTTAAACTTTAATTCCGCGATACTTAACGTCGACCGTTAAACCGGTTAACAGTGTCGCGACGGGTCGTGACGGATCAAACCGGTCAACGAGTTAGGTCAAATTCAATTTTTCAGAACAAGGCCGTTAGTTCCAAGCCCACTCTTGTGTAAACATCATAATTTTTCCAATTCTCAAGATAAACGTCCATGTACCAGTGATCGGAATTGTACTTATATCCGGATTTACATAAAATTTTATATATTTGTTTATATTATTATTAATCTCACATAAAAGTCTTTTTTTCAGCATAAGGTTTGAACTGATAAAATCTTTTAATAATGTTATTAAACGAGGAAAAAAATCTAATTTTTCGATATCTAAAGAAGTAATATAGAAAAAAACAAATTTTTTAATAGACTAGAAGATGCACGTGCTTCTCATTAATTCACGTAACTCTTTATTTGGGGAATCTATCTTTGTAATGCATACAATTGAGATTTACTAATCACCGTGTCCTAATATTTTTACGTAAATATAACATTTAAATCAATACGTAAACATATTCAGTTCGTTAATAAGTTATTTTACATGGTTTACGATTAACATAACATTTATTTTATCTTGCTAGATAAATTAATTATTATTACATTGACAACTAACGATTTCTGAAACCAACGAATTCGATTTGTCCTCCAAATTATGCAAGATGTACAATACTATAAAATGATTAAGATTGATTAATTGTAAGACAGACTTCGAACTGTGTGCAGGTTTGGTCCAAATAATGATTGAACTATATTGTAACTCTCGTGTTGATCAAATTGCGAGTTTCTCACGTGGATTTCTTGAATTTCGATTTCAGTATCGGTATGGCACGCATTGGGTAACTTTGTCGATCTCGAGTCGCGCGTTTCGCGGCCTTTCACTTGAAAGACGCGAGTCTCGAAACAGCAGTGTACAGAATTCTTGTCTAATACCGTATCTCCCGATTTCGTCATTGAACACGGCAACCGTTCGCGAATGGCGAATGTTCGCCACTATCGGATATTGGCGAGGACGAAGGGAAGGAGTCCCGAGTCGTGATTAAGAGAAAAAAATCATCGTTCTCGAAGAACGAGGCAAATGTTCAATGGGAGGTGTACGATGAAAACGCGACTGTGAGATAATTGACATGTTTCAGATCGCGAGCGGAGAATTCAGTATCGTACAGGTCAATCTCATCGACATAACAATTACGCCGAAATTTCGAAATGCGAATACGACTAACACGCGATGTTTTATTATTGCAGCACAGGTCTGTCTAAAATTCACTAAGCAAAAGAATCTCTTATTTCTATAACAATA
>NW_017305536.1:6264991-6270969 GCF_001594115.1 Trachymyrmex septentrionalis | reverse complement strand
CGAATACGACTAACACGCGATGTTTTATTATTGCAGCACAGGTCTGTCTAAAATTCACTAAGCAAAAGAATCTCTTATTTCTATACGTTTCCTATTAACAATAACTAATCGTGGAATACACTTGGATGTATACACGATAAGTTATAGATGGGGGTCTACCTTTAGTATCTATTCTGCGGAACGATGGAAAAAGAGAGAAGAAGAGAAAATATATACAAACTTAAATCCCTATAACTTGTAACGAGAGTGTCTTAAAGATAAGTCTAAAATTAGATCGTTAAAACGAAGGCAATAAATAGAGAAAATCGTAAAATCTACAATAATTCTAAAAAATCTGACGAAGAAATTGTGTTTCAATAATTTACTCATTAAATGTGAATTCATTAAATCTGTGATTACATTAAGTTCGCTGGTTTTAATATAGTCTTCGTCTGATAAGAAATTGACGACCTAGAAAGCATAAAAGTTACACGCTAATTACTTTATATCCGGAGCTTTTTCTGTCATTACAAAATACGCTTCTACCTTTACGATCCGCCTGCTTTATTAATTTGTCGAAGCATTTTAGGAAATGAAATGCTCTGTATATTAAGGGATATCGTACGTGGGATCGCGCGAAATGTAACTCTTCTGAGTGGCTTTTACGAGGAGTACTGTTACTGACACAGTGGCACGCTTTAAGACGACCTCGTCGAGTACGCTATTCTCGAAAACACTTGCATCTACCGCTTTTATTTTCGCGGCTATCAACAATGAGAGTATTCTCCCTCTCTCTCTCTCTCTCTCTCTCTCTCTCTCTCTCTCTCTCTCAACGTTATTCTACATTTTTGTTGAAAATTCTTGGTTTTAAAAACAATTTCTAAGCTCACATAACAAGCATAAAATAAAAATAATAGCAAAACTCAATATTGCATATTGTCTAGTCGATTTATAAAAATATGAATAATATTGCAAAGAATGCAACATTAAATTTACGTACGGAGAGAAATTTGCTATGAACAATAAATTCCATCTGCAAATCTGGGGATCGCAAATTATTTGCAGGTGTAACAAATATTTATTCTTTTTTCATACTCGCTACAAAAATTATTTGCGACAAATGCAAATATTTGCCCAATATACAAACTTGTTTACTATAAATACGAAACAAATTTAACAATTTTTGTAATCCCTTACGCGTTTCATAGTGTGGGCGTGTAAAAGCTCGTGCGAATAAATTAAACAACACATGTGAAATATATATAAAATTAAGTTAGTCTTCCACTTTCTTATTGCAATTTAAATTTTGCGATAATTGTAGATTTGGAGCAATGCAGCATAACGTTCAATAAAGATTTCGTGTTTGATATCAATACGAGAACGAACTGGATATAGAAACGAGCGCATATCACGAAATTGCACGAAACGGACCAGGAAGAAAATAGAGCGCGTATTCCGTAACACCGGCCTGTGTATTAAATATGACGAAATAAACCTGTGCGACAAATATCTCATCGTTGAGCAACTTTCCGCAGTTGCGGTGCAGCGGCGCTATCAACATCAAGAGTTTTAGACGAATTACAGTCGATTCAAGTGCTTGCTTGCATAACGCTCGGGATTACCTAACCAGGAATTAAGCCCTCGAAATCCACCCGAGACAAGCCTCATTAACGGTGGCGTTAAATAATATTACTGAAACATAAATGATTGAGAGCAATAAAACGTTTTCTCATTTCTATAATCAATTTATGCAGATGAAGAAGAGCATGAATTTATCGGTGCTCATGTTAATTCACTTGTGATTCACCCGACGATTTATCACTTTACTCAATAAATATAACGATAAATGTACCCTTATGATTCATTATTAGCCTTTAACATTTGTATAGACGAATTGAAATAGTTCTTTCATACACAAGTCATGCATAGAATTTAACTCTATTAGTTGTAGAAATTATGAGCCGCTTAAATGTTGTTTTTAGTTTTATCTCGAAGTATTAATACTGCAATTTAAGCTAAAAGAGTAATCGTTATCGTACTAACATCGACTATCAATTGTGCCATATATTATTGAAATACAAGTTGTAATTAAGGATAAGCAACATAGAGACCCAAAAAATTCAAAGACCTGATAGAATTAAAATAAGAGATTGTAATGAAACTGCTGATTGAACTTGCTTTACGTTCAAATTTAAAAGTGTTATCGTATTTTTCACTTAATCCCTTCAATTTCAAACATCGCGATAGATCGTAACGTCATGTTGTTATACTTAACGAGACAGCGAGAAAAGTGATCGAAAATTATCGTGCCGACACATATGTCGATAGCTATCGCGCGAGTCAATTTTGCACCGGCTGACATTGAAATCGAAGGCCGCGATTTGAAGGTGAGAAAACGCCGCTTCTTTTTGCAACGGTCGGCGCAAAAGCATTTCTAGAAGTCATGCATCGCGATGCACAAATAGCGCGATACAATACCGTGATATTCTATCAATAGCAATATTCATTATGACGTAACGTGCATACGTTTAAATGCGTTTTTGCACTGCAGTAATGAAGGATTAGACAGAGAATAAACTTGTGTTTTTCATGTTATTATAGGCAGGTATAATAACAGGTATAAGTGTTCTTCTCAATAGAGAGAGAGAGAGAGAGAGAGAGAGAGAGAGAGAGAGAGAGAGAGAGAGAGAATCGATTTCCGTCTAATATAATTTCGTTCGTAAGTAATCATTAATTACTCGCATTAAATTATAACGATCCCGTCTATTCTAAATGCGTTAATGAATGTATTGATCGAAGCAAAAACGTAGAGTTTTTTTAGCAATAAATCTTATAAAAAAAGATTCATAATTTATTATCTTTTCAAACTGAAGAGATTATTAGCCTCGAATTTAATGATAGTAACAAAGAATGAAATGACGTTATAATGACTCTGATTAATTATGCTTAATTAATGTGCTGTACAAATTATTCGGCGCAAATTATTAAGAATTAACAAAAGATCGAAGAATAAAAATTCCGACTGAACAGAACAATATAATCTGTTTTCGCAGAAAATTCGTAAAATACGTACAATGGACAGTAAACTTAATAGATGTTAATCATCAAAGAGTAGAAAAACTAGCGACGTCCAAACGACTTCGTGATGCTAATACAACTCTCGTACAGACTAAAATAGTAAAGCGGAACATTTTTCTATACGGTCTATTCATCCTTTCTCATTAGACAATATTAGAGCGATAAACCGAGTTATCGACGTTAGACGACTTTGATGACGAGATAGATGAATCAGTCGAGATTGCAATAGCAAAAAGAAGCCAGCTAACGTACGACTAATTATGTGCACTATGTAATCTCTTTTAATAGCTAATGCATCAATCGCGTATAATTACTTACTCTAATGATACCTCGACGTAAAGTGATCGAGGCAAATTTTTCTTTATACCATCATGAATCATATCGATCCAGCAACGATCGATATGTAAATGCCCCAAATTAAGATTGGTCGAAGGAAAATGTCGTAAAAGTGAGGAGGAGCAGCATAGCGCGAAAAAAGAATCGAACAGTTTATCACTTCGCAGAAGAAAGAGGCAGCCCGCGAATATTGCGCAGCGCGCACAGCGCGCGTAATGACGCAAAAACACATCTCTCGGGCAAAGGCCCGCGCAATTGCGGCCCGCGGTTGCACTTTTCGCGGCAAAACGGTCGCACCGCTGCCCGTACCGCTGCACAGCGCGGTAATTTGGCACGACCTGAATGACGAAACTAAGTATAAACGTGCTAAGGCTAAAGCGACGCCCACGTGCGCGCCTCCGGAGGAGAGGAAAGTCACGTTGACACGTTGGTTTTCCCCGACGGACGGTTCTCTCTCTCTCTCTCTCTCTCTCTCTCTCTCTCTCTCTCTCTCTCTCTCTCTCTCTCTCATCTCGACGATATTTTTAGAGTTGCAAACGGAGAAAAAGAAATTTGTGTCGATCCGACGAAAACGTCGGAGAGAAGATTGCCTCTCGGCTTACACCAGCACAAATGTATTTAGAAACCTACGCCGTCTCGTAAATCTGAGTCATTTGAAACGTTAAAAGAAAACGTAAATTCGAAAGTTTATCATTTTCTTTTATTGCAAAAAATTCTTATCGAAAGATAAGAAAATTAAGTAATTAAAAAAATATTTGCAATTAAAATTCTAATAAAATTCGAAAAAAACTTTCTTTATTCCAATAGTATATATCATATTTTAGAATAAGCATTATGGAAAGAGTGAACGGTAGGGATATGAAATGTTACAAAATATAAATAGATAATAATTAAATATAAAATATAATACTATATGTATATATAAAACTCGCATATTCAATTGGCGCAATAAGAACCACTTCCTCCTTCATACTTCTAAAGTAACAGACAGACTGCCTAGTATATAATTATTTGACACATTGAGAAATGTATTGTAAGAGTTACTTATTCTCCTTATCGAATGAGTGTAAAGCAACTCCTATCCCCGATGGCAAGTCATGTCTTATCACGCATCTTGGTATTACGAGATTTAATTATGGCTATGCCGCATCCAATCTTTTGTATATTAGACGCATAAGGTTGTCACGGCCAATAACTTCTAGCGCATAAGCCGGAAGAGTGCCTACAACTACGTGCCGTCATATCACCGCGCGGAATTAATTTTCGCAACTCGCGAAAGACGTGCTGCGAGAGAGAAACCGGAAGAACGACTCGTCCGAGACGAACTGTTTACTGCTATGCTCGGCGAACAACCCGAATCCGTTGCGATAAACACGAGCAAACGCGGAGAGTTGCGATAAAACGCAAAGTTGATGACGGAATCATTGTTCGTTCGCATGAAAACTGCTACACACGGTGTCTTGTGAACTGTATCTTCTTAAATTTGGAGACAGAAAAAAAACGTCCTGGAATGCTGTTAGATATATCAAAAGATATCAATGGTAACCCAATCTTTTAAGTTAAATAATATTTTGTTACTTTTACTTTCCATGTGTAAATCGGCCCCATTTATATGATCAAAATTTCAAGATAAACGACGTCCAAATTAACGCATGTAGTAAATAAAATTTGACTATAAAAAGTCATGAAATAGAGCGTATTAATTCAACTAAAAAAAATGTATTAAATTTGACTCGATTTGATTTATTACTTAATTAATTATAATATTACTCTTTAATTGATTACTTAAATAATAATTAATTAATATTACTAAATTAATATGGATGCTGTTGATTTTGAAACAATTCAAATTCCGTTATCAGAAAAATTGCAAGATAAAATTGTGTGAAAACATATATATTTTCAGACGAGGAGGGAGAAGAAAAAGAGAGACAGAAGGTGCTTGCACACTTGTTCACAAGAAACAAGAAGAATCCAATGTTCTCCTCGCGCCTTCGTTTAAGGAATTGATTAAATTAGCGATGCCCCGCTCCGCGCGTGCATGCAAGACGCAACGGCGCACCTGCGAGCGGCAGCGGTGCAGCCAGTCTCTCGGGATAGGAACCGGGTGTCATTGCCCCGTGCTGTGCCGTCTAGTATAGAAGCTACAGGAATAGCAAGACTTCGCGATCCGGCTTAGACGCGTCGCACCGCTTCGTCGCCGTTGAATCCGCGCGCGCGAGCGCAACTGCGAACGCAATTGCGCCGCCGGCTACAGTTGCGTGATTCCGACCGGCGAAAGTAAGACATTGATCACCCTTTATCGTACGATCCGCCGGGTAACGAACCACCCTCCACGTAAAAATGAAAAATCAGGCTCTCTCTCTCTCTCTCTCTCGCTCGCTCTCGCTCTCGCTCTCGCTCTATCTCTCCCTTTCTTTCTCGAGGCACCAGAAAACGCGTTACGATCGCGAACGGCGTCGACGGAAACGATGCGCATTGCAATGCATCACGAATAACATGATTTATCGCGCTTAGCAGAGAGATCGCGCAGTTTATCGTACCGTGATTGAATCGAAATGACACGCTGGCACGAGATTCAAAGA
>NW_017305536.1:6247348-6264891 GCF_001594115.1 Trachymyrmex septentrionalis | reverse complement strand
GCAGAGAGATCGCGCAGTTTATCGTACCGTGATTGAATCGAAATGACATGCACGCTGGCACGAGATTCAAAGGGGAACACAAAAGAATTCCACTTCAGAGGATTACGAGATCGAATAAAATGAGTGCTTGTTCTGAGGTCGCTAATGGTTGAAAATAATTCTTGCAAATGACTAGAAACTTACAAACTCGCGAAAATTTATATTTAATTAATCGATTTACAGATTACGTCAGACAAAATCCATAAATCATTTACATACATTAAATTATGACACAAATATAGAAAAGTAACTTTAAAAGGATAGATTTAATACAAGCCAACGAAAAAAATCGTCTCGTAATTTTGATTTATCGTTTTAACGTTTTTAATTATATTTTTATTAAATTTAAATATATTCTTTCATGGTTTTTTTTTCTATGGATTATTTTTTATTCTTCCATTAAATAAATATTAAATCTTAAGTTTTTTTACTGAATATATTTCCAATTTAGACGGAAATTATTAGGCATGATATATTTCAGAATTTTGACAAACTTAAAAAATTTTAAAAAATTTTTTTAATAGAAAATGTTTTAAGTATTGTAAAATAATATCATTGCTATACTAATGCGTGATACTGTTTATTATTATTACAAAAGAATTTAGAACTCTGAAATTTCAATCTGGTTAAAAAAACAAACGATACAAATCCGAAACATCGCGCAAAGTGTGACAGATCGTCCCCCGCGGTGTTTTAGAGTTTGAGAGTACAGTTGTTCTCCCCTGTCGCCGAGAGCGATAAATCAATCACAGTTTACAGCGGTTAACCCTTCGAATAAGCATCGATTTTCGATGAAATATTATTCCCGTTAACATTCCGTGGCCTTAAAGGGAATTCGCAGGAAGCAACGCGATTTACAATACGTGTCGCCGTTGTTACGCCATCCATTTCGCAAAACGTTCATTACTGTCAAAATCAATGTGGTATTCAAGTCAACTCAGACTAACTATTGCTAAAGATATCAATAAAGATCCACGTATGATATTAAAAATCATGACAGGTTTCTACTTATTAATACTTATTAACGTAATATTGTACTTTATTCTTCATCAATCTTTAAGAGAAAAGACAAATAATTCAACAATCTTCTATTAATATATTTTAATATTATTTCATAAGTAAATTTATACGTCATCAAGTTTTATTAATACATTTATTTGTAATTATTCAAAATTAATCTGATAATTTCTGAGACTTTTATTTTCACGCATTACATAACATCATTATACGCGCAATTGAGCGATTCATTTAAGCCTTCGTGATAAATTCCAATTTCCGCGTATTTTTTTGCGAAATAGTCAGTTTTCACGGTGACTTGCTCCACGATGTTCGTCGTCATGACAGCAATAACGTAACACAATGCGACGTGAAAATGGCTCTTTACTGTCGGACGATCTGTCCGAAGGCTACAAGGAACATGACAAGCGATACTTCACCGTTCTTCGCGGGACAATCGCGAGTGCATCGTCACACCGGTTAAGGTCGAGATTAGATATCGACGGTAACAATAAACGCCCTTTTCGAAGTCGCGCACGTCGCTTTGCACGAAGTAGATTAACCTTTAGTTGCATCTATCAGACTCGTACAGCGTAATTAATCGCATAAAAACGTTATGGACCGTTTCTTGCTACGTTAATTACTAAATAAGGAATCGATGTCGTATAACCTCTTTACTTTCTAATTTCATATAATAAATAATGAGCAATCTATGTTACAATTTTGTTTTATTAAAGGGATCTTAAAGTGACGGAAAATTATCAATATATTAGAAGAAATAAAAGTCGAAAAGTACGAATTGACTATACAAAGATTATAAAATCCTTTTTACACCATTGAAATACGCACAAAAAAAAAGTGTAAAACGGTTGATTTAACAAAAAAATTAAAAAAGTTAAAGAAACACAAAAACTAAATATTACTAAATGTAATCTTTTTCAATTTTTTCCGTTAAACCATCTCACATTTTTAAATGTGTAAAAGGATTTTACAATCTGTACAGCCAACTCGGAGTATTTTTTTTAACCTGCGACGTCGATAATTCTATCACTTGCACTTCAAGATCCCTTTGCGTTCTTCGCACAAAATGCAGAGAAATAATCGCAACTATAATTAAGGGTTTCTAGTTGTGCCTCTCTTATTCGCCGCTAATATTAGGATGAAAATGTCGTTGATTGCTAACGTGTCCATCGTGTAGAACACGACAATCTGTTCCGTCCGGGAAACAAGCGCAACGAGAAGAAGAGAACGAGGAAGACGAGTAAACTGGCGGAATAGTCAGGAAGATGCAACTTTTATTACAAGCCACGACATGTCCTATTAAAACTGTATTACGGATATGGCCGAGTGATTGTAATCGCTGCATGACGGTAACGTCATCCAGCGACTAGAAGAAATTCTTCTTTTCTTACTTAATATATATCTTGAGAAACGATAAATTGTTCGTTAGTCAATAAATCAATTGAGTGACGAGCTGTCGTGCATTCTCATGCCTCGTAATTAAATTCATCACCATTATGATGATTATATTGTAATATCCTCATGTAATAGAATGTACATTGCAACGGTCTTTAAAGAAAATTTATTGAGATTTCTACGATTGAAATATGTCTATTGATTTTCTCTCGTGTGGAGTAATAGAGACGATGGAATCCACCTTTGAAACACACACGAAAGTGAATCCTAGAAGCGACGCTACGAGAGAAAGGACCGAACGGTTTTGCTTTCGTTTGTCGCTTGGCTCGGGGTCGACTGATTGCGATTGATGGTAGGATTAAGCGGCGCACAATGCGACTCGCCGTATTGAAACTCGATTGGAAACCCTCCTCGCCAACACGTTACAATGATAACCGTCCTCGTTCCATCCGCGCCCCGACGTGCTGCATCTAAGCCCGTCGTATTCGTGACGCTTATCCTAACTAGAATAGAGCAATATTAAAATACTTTTCACGGCTATAATGGATTATACGTATTTCAGCATTTTACGTCGCGTTCACAATACGTGCGTGCCGAAAGGCATTAGCGCACGTCGAAATTTCACGCATTTAATCGAATAGCGAAAATGAAAACTCTCGAGAAATAGATTTATGCAGATCGCTGAAACAGTGACTTCAACTGCTTTGTATGGTACTATCTCTCCTCAAGTATTTTCAGTTAGTTTCAATTATCTTTCAATTAAGATAATTAATTTAAAATGTACGATTACATTTGGAACTTGTCATAAAAATACTATCTTTACACGCTGCTTCTTTAATTAGAAAAAGACATTAATTAAAAAAAAAAAGATAAAACTCGAAAAAAGAGATAAAACTGTATAAAGCAGTTAGAATAACTGGTCACAATCACCTACACATTTCTAATTATCTGAATTAAAAGTTAATTATAATTAGTTATAATTAATTAAATAACTAGAAACGTTAAAAATTAACTTTTAATTTAAATAATTAAACGTGTAGAGAGGACTGTGCACTTGTAATTTCCTCTAAAAACGTTCACATTTAATAATTTATATTAATCAAAATAACTGTGTAAACACGCGTATAATGATAATGTGAAACAGTAATATTTCTTTTCACAGTTTCTCGGTTCGGATATAAAAAATCAACGTCGTTAATTATGACACTGTTTACAAAGAGATAATTTCAACAAGACAGCTGATTAATATATGGCCTTTCACGACTTTGCCTAAGCTACTTAAGCGTCTCGAGACAACCCGGAAATACCTTCTTTACAATCTTACAAGTTCCGACGACTTTAGCTTATCTGGCACTTGGAGGGCCTTTGATCGATCTCCCTCGCGAAGCGTGGGTGCCCTAAGAGGCTATGCGTCTAAGAAACGTAATCTCGTTTAAGAGGTTGTAGCCTCTACGACCTCTTACCTAATCTTCTCGGCGACGTTACGAGCAATGCCTCCTCGATGCAACGATGCGATAAACGACCGCATATTCTGTGATTAAAAAAAAAACTTTCACGACAATAGCATCTATCCGGCGTATATCTCGCGAGCGGTACGGCCAGCCGTCTCGATCGTTCCGAAGTCCTCTTTGTTCCTCGATTGGCTTTTCGCCACTGTTTATTGCCGATTGAGAAACGGAAAAAAGATCTTCGAGAAAGTACTAGAGCGCGAAAATGGCAGGGTATAAACGTCTCGAAATGGGCCATTTAAGAATCCAGTATATTAGCCAGTGATGTTGGGGCAAAGAGTCGCTACTTCTATTTAATAGAGTAACTTACTATGTGTTTTCCTCCGAACAAGATACGTGATTCGCGTCGTTTCACTTTAATCAGAACGTACATTAAGAGAGTAATAAATAAATAACTTGTACATTTAATTCAGTAAGAGAAATCTCATAATCGGTCAAAGTGAATCTTAATGCTTAAATATTTCAGTGTGAATATATAGACAAATCTAATTCTGATAATCGTGCGCCGAATAATTTATAGATACGTGTACTCTCAGAGAGAAGTTTAAGAACTTGTAAAGCTAAGTAAAATTTTAAAACAAGTGTTTAAAAAAATATTCAATAGAATGCTACATATAAATATGCATCTGTCTCGTGAAGAGACAGATTTCCATCTTCAAAAATAATTTTCTTTTCTAAACATTAATTTCATTAATCTACAGCCAAGCATTTTTTAATTTCCTTAGTAATATATTTCTCCTACAGGAATACTCTCTTTAAAATAAATGCACATTATTTATAAATTATAGAATAATTCGTGCCGTTTATTATAAATTTCATAAAAAAATATTTTCTACATATTATACGATATTCCATATCATTATTTAATTTACTCGTCATGTCATCAAAATACACAAAAAGTGTATTGTAAATCAATAAGACTAAAGAATGATGAAATATATTTCAAACCGTATGCCTATATTTTTTTGTTATCTAAGGTTGTTGTCTCTCCTCCTTTCTCTTCCTAGTCTGATGATTGGAGTATTTTATTCGACAAGTATCCGCAGTAATCTTAGACAGGATCGAGCGATCGAACGAGATAGATCTCACTACTTGTGTCCTAAGGGCACAAACCTCCTCTTCGCGCTATCCGTCCCACCCCTCCTATTCCGAATACGGCGATCAGGACCGATATTATAGTGATCTGCGCTACCGAGCGCTGAAGGATCTATCGATCGGTGCGATCTACGAGAGCTAGGGTGGCTGCTGATTCACGGTACTGTATTCCGCGGATGTGCGCCCGCGCGCGAAAGGAGAGGAAAAGGTGATAGCCAACGATAGGATAACCATAGCCCTTGGCAGCCGCGAACATCCGAGTGACATGTTCCTCCGTGAAGTCTAAGATCTCAGCATCCTTGCATAGTGGCTAGCATGATCATAATCATGCGAGCTCACGCGGCTATTTACTCGTTATAAAACAACCTAGTAGCTGTAATTTTTACACGGATCCAAAATCGAAGATCAAAAACGCTGCAAGCTCTTTCAAATAATTCGATATTACTTCAAAAAGATTGCTATTTTCACATTTTATGAAATAGCTATAATTATTAAAAACTTGTAAATAAAAGTAAAATCTAAAAAAAAAGATAGTTAAGAAAAATATATTCAATGGAAAGTATCTCAGAAAAAGCCAGCTTTCCATCTCCAAAAATATTATAATTATCTTCTATTCCACATATTAATCTGCACTTCCTTAATATTTGAAAATATATATAGTAGCATCTATAATATATTAGCTAATGCCACTTCTATGTAACTGTGATTTTACGCGAGTGTATGTATTTTATTAGTTGGGTAAATATTTTACAAAGTTATATCCTTGATAGCGCGGAATGTCATAAAGAAGAGATGTATAGAAAGATGATTTTACTACCACAAGAATACGCTCAAACCTTACAGTCTAGTTATGGAACTGAGATAGGGACTCGCAGAAAGAGACACGAGTGAAACGGAGTGAGATCGCAAATCGAAGGAAGCAAGATCATTCCTATGCACGCAATGTAACGATCGATCACCCATCACCGACCGCGGCATCGCGATCGCCAGAACCAGATTATGCGATCTTATACCTGCTCCGCTACCACACCACCGTTCTTTACATCATTTTAAATTAATACGTGGCCTCAAAGCCAACCAGCACGCAAATGCACGCATTATACACGTACACGTGCACAATGAGGAAGAATGTATATCGAGATTTAGTTATCAAATTCCGTAAAACAAAGTTTTTTATGTAAATTATATCTTTTTTACACCCAATCTTCATCGAACTCTTAAACGTATGTAAAAATTATATTATTTTATCATTAAATAAGTATAACACGAACAAATTACAACGGGAGATAAATTCGTGTAATCGCTATAATCCTCTACGATTTCTATTGCAATAGAGAATGTTAGTGTAGAGAAGGTTTATGGCAATTCCGATCGACTGAACCGGTCGCTCGCATTGCTTGTTCGTCATAATATGAGCCGCTCGCCTGAAACGTTATTTACCATTGTACGACTATAAATAGTGGCGAATCTCCTTCCACCTTCCTCCGATTATCCCAATAGAAGATGCAGATGCATGCAATCGCTGTGATCACCAATCGTGGGCGTGGCTGATAAAATTTCATTACTCTACGATACGTAACACACAAGAGCAGGTTTCGTGTCCGCGTTGAATATCTATGACTGGAATTTCTCGTAACGCGCGATTTGTCGGCAACATTAATAACGGTAACGACGTCGTAATCAGAACCCGTTTGTTAGAAGTAAAAAGCGCAGGTATTAGATGAGACTAAGAACGTGAGCCGCTTCGATCCAGGATGGTATAAATGACAAAAAAATTTGCAAACCAAGTCCTTAAACAAGAAAATGTTTAGACATATGATAAAATATATAAATCATTATTTCAAGAACGGCGCGACGAAAATTATAATCGAATCACATCGCTGATACTTTACACTTAAAAATTGCTACAAAGTTCTTAAGTATTTTCTCGAATCGCCGAACTTTATAATTAATTTCTTTCCTTTTAAAAATATTTTCTACTTTGTTTCAGCTCTTTAAATCATCTCTCTACACTCTACTGAAATGTATATGCCGTAATATTTTGCATACGAAATCTTTGAAATTTATGTAAGCTTAATGTGCCGTAATAATAAAGAAATGGAGATTTATATTAATTTTCCCAATCTAATAATACAAAATCAAATTCCTCGAGAGTAAAACCTTGGGAGAAAATTTATCTGTGGAAGGAAAAACTTAGTCTACGCTTTTGTCGCATTTTTCATGCGAGTCATCCCCTATTCGGTTATACCGCGAATTACAACGCATTCTGTATGTAAAGATCTCGTCGCACTGTTTTAATGCCCGGCGGGACGGACGGGATAAATCGCTGATGAGACAGCGGCGGCGAATTGTTCGGTATCGTTTGCTGTACGCGAAGCGAGGTTTCAGTAACACGCTGCCCCACGCTGCTGCCCCCGACGCGCCATGGGTGCAAATCGTTGCCCGACACCCCGTACAAGGAGCCGAATGAGATGAGAGAGAAGATTATACGGTATGAACCAGCAGGCAGGGGCATCCTGTCCATCAAGGACGCCTTCTATCTCGCTGGCTCCTCCTCGTGCCTCCTTGCCCTCCCCCGGTCCCTTTGCCACCCTCCTCTTACCTCCACCCCCTCCCCTACCCCCTCCACGATCATCTGCCTTCTTCGCTCTTCTCTCTCCACTGATCTCTCCCTTCGTCATCCTCTTCACTGCACAGACACGTCGCAGCAACCTACTACCTCGTATTACTCAAAGGTTATTTCTCTCTCGGCACCGCTCGGCACGCTCCCTTCCATCATCCGCGGAGGAGATAAACCAGGAGGATATTTCTATGATTAGTCTGTACTGCATGCGTGTGTGTCTTTTCTAACTAGGGCGTAACCGGGCCCTATTATCTCTAAGAACTGAGAAAGTGACTGTCATATTACGTAAAAAGATTTCATTCCCGTTTCATCGTGATAAAAATTAACGTATTCGGTCTTCCTAATTTGACTTCTTTAGAATAATACATTTTACAATATGCATATTATTGTAATCATCAAGTTCCTTTAGTCTTTTAAACGCCTACGCGAAACGAAGAAGATCCAAATTCAGATCTCGGGTGAAATGATATTTTTCTCAATAAATTCTTTCTAATGTTTCCAAAGATGCTCACTAACATCAGTAATATTAAATTCCTTGTCAATTTAATTTCTGATATTACGTAATTCGGCTTCAGTTTAAAATTGTGTTTCAAGACAAATAATCGCAGTTTGCTGAAACTGGAAATTCATACAAAATTCATACAAAAATATTATTATAGGCACGAGCTTAACCATAAAATATGATCCTCTTTATTTCATTATTTTTACAACCTTCTCCGCACTTAATTTCTTTTATCATAATAATTGGAATTTATTTATTTTTTGCGATATCTACTCTTTAAAACTTTTAGAGTGAATCTCACTCTCAAAGGTTGAAAATTAAGCTATTCTTTCTCAAGACTGGTGCAATTTTCACTCTTTAGATTCCACTCCAAAGAATTTAAAGAGTACATATCAGAAACACGAAGTGTGAAAAGGTACATACATGTTTAACTGTGTTATTGACGTATACGATTTTCATGTATGACGAATCATCGCTACTTTACACTTTACACAGCGGTAATTGACGATGTGAGAGATGACGCACATCACGTAGGATAATTTCATTATTTGTCGTGTTTAATGGGAAATGATAGACGTATCCCAAGTAAAACGATCTGACTATGTTCGCTGCGATAGCTAAAAATGTAGCTAGTGTAACGTCTTGCCAGCCTTAATTACAGCTATTTGGCAGCCAATACTATTTTAGTTATATTAATAGCTGCATAATCACTTACTATGACAGCTAATAAAAAAGACAAAATGCAGCCATAGTCATTTTTTGGCTATAAAGTTGTCCCATTTTTGCTGCTATAACATTATCGAAATTTAATAATGACGTTGTAACGGCAGTAACTGTGATAGACTAAAATACTGCAGTTTAACCTGCAACAACGTCATCGCAGACGTTTTAAAGCTTCATGTCCTACTTGGAATATAATCCGCGTCATTTTTGTTCGTTCGATCTATCATTTTAAGCAGAAATATTGCGGACCCGATGTATCAATTATGGATTCGATCCGGTATATCGATGTCTATATTATATCACTTACAGGAAGACAATTCTGCATCGCGAAATAGGGTTGATTTGCGAGCAATATGATCTGCAAAATTTATTCGTAGAATAATGAAAAGGCGCGCATGCGATTAGTTTCGCAAACCAATTCGGATAATCTATTGCTTTCTATTGCTATCTTTTCGATCGATTCAACGAAATCAATTGTCGTTCACGATCCATTTTCTTTCGTATGAAGAATAAATCAAGAAACAATCTCTCATTGCTAGGTAAAAAAGAAAGTATTATTGAAAAGTGATGTATTTTATATTTTCTGTTAAATTTATGATCTTGAAAGGATGAAACTGTAAATTCAATAATAAAAATTTATGATAATTGAGAGAATAATATCTCTTAGAAATTATGTATACTGTCTATGTATACTTCAATATATACGTTTCTTAAGGAACTTATATTTATTCTTTTTTTTTTTTGTAAAAAAAACTACTTTACTAGACGTAATTAGTTAACATTTGACATTGAATGTCGATAATTCAATTTTTAATTAAAATATTACTCTACCATTAAATCTGTTGATTAAAATTGATGGTCTCGATTTCTATTTAAAAAGAAAAATTCATTACCTATTTGCTAACAGCTCCAGTCTCTAGTTAAACAATCATAACATCTGTTAGCATTCCTACTGGTACTGAGAAAACCGTCGGGATCATTTGGTTATAACACAACGTCGCACGCCGCACGTCGCTTGCTGTAATGTTCATTTTGATGTCTTTCGCCTGCCATCTTGGCAGTAAGAGACGTATTTATAGAACGCCAACCGTACGGAGATTCCGTATTCCGTCGACGGCGATTGTCAACGATACGCTTCCAAGTCACGACACTTGAAATTCAGTCCTGAACATACCAATCTACGCAAACTGACTGAGTCATTCCGAGAATATTTTTCATAAACACTTCTTCTTCGTATTAATTATTAAACGATCATGACATGACATGACGGCGCCAGGAATATTTTCACAAATATTAGAGCAAGACCTGATTCTTGTGATTCATACTTTATAATAAAAGTGGCTTACGATAAAAGAAAAGATTTATCTGTCTTGATTGTTTTTCTAGTAACAAATTTATCAACAATTTCATCTACTCAACTTAATGTAAGAGATAATATAATTATCAATTCTCAAAATAAAAAAAATTTATCTTGAGCAGTGCATAAAGAGGGAGAGAAATAATTTTCCAAATCACTCTATCTTATGTCCAAAGATATCAAAGTTTGAGAAATAAAGGTGAATGTAGAACAAAATGCTATAATTCTTAAAGAAAGCGCATTTATCACGGAAGTAAAAAGCTAACTGACAGATTTATTGCCGTTTCTCTATCTGGAATAATATTGCTTAAAAAGTGAAAGAGACACCTCGAGGTTCCGATAATTCCGAGAAAAGAAAGCAAACCCGGCACGGGCTTTTTACGCTGTAGTTTGATCAGCTCGTTGGTGCTCCTTTCACGATCTATCGTCGAATGACTAGGAGGAGAAGAAGGTGGTGTAAAACAAACTTCTCGTTTTACATTCATTGCGCGCAGCTCGTTTTTATACGGCTAGATAGCGCGAGCGGCATACAGCTGGAGAATCGCTTAACTTCTATTACCATTCCAGGTGTGCCGCTGGGAGGAACTCAGAGGAACTAGCAAGATGCACATTCGTGGATGCGCTCGTATCTACCGCGGTCGTATCGAAGATACAGGTAAAGATAGAAAACGGGGAAAACGCATTGCCGCCCGCGGGGACCTGCAGCTCGATAACGTCGAATACCTGCCGATAAACCGGGAAAATTCACGATGCAATTAGCGCGGCCAGCGGGAATCTCGATTTAACGTCCATTTGCACCGTTATTATATTGTACATTATTGCCTAATCCTCGCATCCAGGCGCTGATCGTTTGATCGATCGTTTCGATAATTCTCGCCGGCGGGAGCGAACTTAACGACGTTGTTCCCGATTAAAAGTCGAGCGATAAAATGGTACAAATACATATACATAGGATATATTATATATCTTATATATAATATAAGTAAAGATTTTATTTGTTAAATTTGTCTTATATATTATATATATACACTACCGTCAGAAAGTTTAGGAGCAATGTAATATAATCATAAAACACATAATTTATGCTAAAATTATAAAACAAGTATACGTTAAATAGTAATTGTTTTTTAACTTAATTATTATATCTTCAGGATCATACAATGCTGTGAAAAATACAATTGGACTTGCATATATTTTAAATAAAAAGAACACAAAATTAAGTCTTTAACGCTTGGTCTTCAACTTTCTGACGGTACTGTACTGACTTGATATTTAACGAATAAAATATTTACTTAAATATGTAAGATATCTTGTGTATACCTTAGTTTCTCACACATTTGTACTTTTATCACTCGACTTTCATGTATGTATATATTATATATTATATATAATATATATATATATATACAGGATGTCCGGTAATTAAAGTTAGCAAATCGTACACCTAAACTTCACGAGTTTAAATATACAACGCAAAACGCCAATCACATTTTAAACACGTGAACTTTAGGCGATACGATTCGCAAACTTTAAATAGCTCATAATTCAAAAACTATTTAACCTCGATATTTTAATATTAAGATTATCATCTCAAAAAAAACTCAGGAATTTACCTGTCAGCACCGTTACTGTCCTTACTCTGCACATAAAATGCATGCTTTCCATAAATTAAGATTATGCATATTATACGGAGTTTTTACATTGTTACGTGAAATTGAAAAGATTAAGAAACAAGTTTGTTCAGGGCGACGTAGCGAACGTAACTAGAACTGGAATGGAAAACGCGTGTCAACTAAAAGCACGTCGAAGGAAGCGATCGCTAATTACCGTCATCGTTCACAGTCCGCTGGATCATGAGCGGTAGTCTATCGCGATGTCGAACGCGAATAACGGCGACGATAAACGGCGGTCGTTTGTCTCGGGACGTAATCCCGGCAACGAGGAAGCAAATAAACCGGAAGGGAAAGGGTAGAGCGACGAGGGGCAACCGGTACCGGGACGGTTAATAAACCGGAGATAAACCTGGTAAACGGAGGCAATCGCTTGTGAAACGATGACTAGTCTCGTGATTGGTTCTGCCTGAATTGTAGCGCTTATTTAAACGATCGCGAGCTGGACCTATGTGCTTCATGATCGCAATCGCAACGATTAGACTACTGTCCGCATGGCGCAACACGGTAATCAATTCTTACACGCTGAACTTTGCCTGTCATATTCCACTGCATGACTGCTAAAATACTATTTCATTATATAGAGCCATTATGTTGCGTAACTAAACATGAATGAACAATAATTGGCAATAAACGGTCTCGAGCACCAAAAAAGACATTCGCTAGTTGATTATTTATTATTATAGGAACAGAGAGAAAGAGAAAAATATCTATGAGGAATGAAAGAAAGGCACATTGGAAAAAGACAGCAAACGGATAATGTGCAACAATAATTCTAAACGCGAATCAAGTTATGCCTTCATTTGTATCGGAAAGTTTCAAACTAGAGAAGAACTAGTTTTATTACCGTCAAAATTCATATCTCTGTAAAATCTCTTTACATGTAAATAATACAACGATCCGCCCTTCGAGCTCCGTTATCTTCATGAATATCACGTTACGATTTTGCAAACAAAAAAGAAATTTACGGTAATAACACCGTTCATTAACGGCAGTTTGCCGCAATATCACTTATTATGACACCTAATGATTACATATATATATATATATCTAGCCTCAATTTACTCTTGTAACACCTCGCGTACATCGCGAACACCTTGACGACAACCGCGGGAGCTAATAAAAGTCAGTCGCTAATTTACGCGATCGTTTCTGCACAAGCTAATTCGCCGCGGCGGTAAAAGTCGGCACTCAAAACGCAACGATTGCGCAATTGCAATCAGCGACAAGGAAGTAACGTAGGCGTGTTGCATCAATGTGTGTGCCGCGGCGTCATCGTAAAAGTGCATGCAAAGGCTCAACGAATGTTGTTGAAGAGGGGGGAAAAAAAAGAAGAGAAGAACGATTGAAAAAGAAACGAAAGGCTTTTACGATCCACGGTTTCGGCCGTGAGGGCTCGCCGCGATTATCAGCGAGCCGCTCATCTTTCTTAATTTATCAGCGACAGGTGACGGCCTGCAGGCATTCGTTACGATACCGGTCTGTGATACAAAGATGATTTTCGCAGACGGGTTACAACGTGAAATGTGAAAGGGATATGTCGGTCACGTGAACACGTTTCATTCAGAGTCTTTCCGGTATCGTTGCTCCGTAAAGCGGCCGCGATAAGATTGCCACGTGAATTTATGCAGTATTAACGGTAGCGTGAAAGCAACAACGATGTCATCGTATTCTGCGCTGCTTATTAAATAAGATCAGATATATTTATAAAACGACCGTTTGCAAAACAAACGCGACTTAATCTCTTCCTTAGTTCAAAAATGTCACTATACGTTTCATCTAATATTCTAATATATAAAGAGCTTGTCTTCTAATTTATTTATCACCTATCTAATATGATTATATAATATTATATTAAAAATTACATCAATAATTAATTTATAGATTACAAAGATGGTTATAGCTTAAATAAATGGCTTTGAAATTATCGCTAACGCAATAAATAAATCAATCTAATAAATCAATGTCTCAGCTTTAGGATTAATGTAATTAATAAAATATAATGGACGGATTGTGAAAAGTATTTAAAAGAAACTTTCGCGACGAGCAATTACAAACTATTGCGATATTCGGCACCGAACAATTGTAACGGAGATAATCGCTCTCGCTTTCGATCGGAAGTCGTTCTCGCAGACCGAGATAAGAGGGCTTTACATCGTTCGCTTGCGAGAGCTGGTCTTAATAATTTCTGAAGAAATCTCCACGCCTTTCTCTTGTCTCCATTTAAGTCGCAGGGCGATGAAGTGGAGCAGGAAGTGCCCTCGCGAAGCCTGAGAACCGTTTTACTCGGCAGTTTCCTGCACCACAACCGCCTACAATTTTCTGTCCATTGCTAAAATCGTGTCTAGTGCGTCTAAATTGTCGGCTGGCTGTTTATTGCTTTCGTCCGCGAAATCATCTTTCGAGCTCATCTCGAATGATTACCGATCAAACCGAATTTTTGTTACTTTCTTTCCCTCGTCCTTCCATTTCTGTACATAATAAAAATATTCGCGATTTAAAAATTAAATTTTAATTAAATTGCTAAATTTGCTATGTCGTGTATTTATGTAAGAAGATAAAAAATGTTAGTAAAAAAAGATATGTAGATATTAACGGTTTAACTTTTTATATATTCAAATCAATAACTCCGTATATAATAAAACATTATTTGATTATATAATTTCTTGATTATATTATTTTTAAAAGTATAATTTACATTTCAAGAAATTTGCTAAATTATATGTGGAGAAAGGTTGAGTAATCTTGAATCTACTGCGCGATAATTAATCATGTTATGCAAAGTATTGGAACTTATAGCAAATCTATGTAAATCGCTAGCCGATAAATCGTTCATTGCTCCACGAGGTAAGTCAGAAATACACATAGTGTTTCTCATACATAACGAAAAAAGAAAAAAAAAGAATAGCACGATCAATTTTCATTCGACATCGTGCCTACACTCCGATTGTGCAAACGATCGTGACAATCCGGTGTCACGTGTAAGAAAAGAAGAAACTAGATTCCCGCTCGCGTTACACAATATGCGTGTGCGTCAAATCACGTGGGAACGCGTGAGGTAGGCGAGACGCATTGCGTGTCTCTCCTGCATCGCAAAGAAGATACAGTAACCCGTATTTACCGATCGTATCTGACTTGGCCAATCACTATGAGATACCAGATATTATCTGTAAAATTGGTAATATGAAAATTTCGAACTATGCAAATAGCTGATTATTAGTTTACCTAACGCCAGATTAACTTTTGATTGTATTTTACAAGACTACTTTTACAAGACTCCCTTCTTAGAATTAAAGCTAGACAGAGGCAGAAGAATAAAGTGTTAAAGATCTTCTCTTCTCAACAGTGCGCGGAAATAAGTCATAACTTAATTTTTAACTTCACGAAACAAAAATGTCAGCATTTGAGTTTTTTCAAATTTTCCTAAATCTTCTAAGTTCACAATTCAAAAAATACTCGTCCTTTCTTAGAATTAAAACTGAATAAAGACGGAAAAGAATGAAATGTTAAAAAACGTCTCTTCAATTTCACGCATATGTAGTACGTCATAATTTAATTTTTAACTTAACGATAAATAATATTTCTGAGTTCCCTTCCATTTTTCGAAATTTTCTAGTTTTGCAAAATACATTTTTATATCGTACGATTCTGACAAAGAGAAGAACCATGGTATACACATATATATATATTTTTTCTACGACAGCGGCTTGCGCGGAAGACCACACGAGTCAAAGTTTTTCACTTGGTCGGCGATCGAAGTGGACTTTCAGGTTCTTTGGGATCGAACGAGGAGAAAAGACATCGACCTCGTAACAGAGACGCGCTCAAGGTTCCGACGGGGCATAATCTTCTTACGCTACCTTTATCACGATGACGTGCCTACCCGATGGGACCACAGCGCAGCTGTACTCAGCAGTGCTCTCCGGTCTGCTCGCTTTCTCCAATTTGTCATTCGCGCGGTGGTCGGCGACGGCGATGGCGACGGCGACGGCGACGGCGACGGCGGGGCGATATTGCGATATTAATTAATCTTGCGCACATGCGCGCCCTCCATCCGCGCGCCATGGATGGCCAGCATGGCATCGGATGCACAGTTGCACACCGATCGCACGGGGCTCACACGTGCATACGTGCCGCTCACGTTTCACCACGTGAGATAACATCCCGCGAGCAGGTGGAAAGTTCCACATAACACAATCGGCCAAGTTACGGCCAAGTCCAACGTGGAGCCCGTGCCGTAAATCATACGGAAATGAAAAGCAGCGCGCCCGCGAAACTCCAGCTCTAACTGTGCAGCAACTATTACAGATTTTTTTCTTCCCCCCCCCCTCTCGTAGAAACGTTTAACTACGTGAAATCGCGTTTCTAGAATGAACTTCGCGAAGAGAGCGTACGTATAGGTACGTAAATCAGATTTAGAACGATGCTTAACCGACGCAGGAAATAAGACTCTTCCGTAACACAAAATCTACAACTATACGTATAATTTAGTATTATAATTTAAACGATAAATTTACGCATCTTGGATTATACATTATAATTAAAGAAAGAGAAAAAAATGAACGCAAAAATAACTTGCTGCGAGAGTAAGAAGGTCCGTGGAAAGTTCTGAGGTGAAATAAATTTAAACGCATTATTTTAAATTAATTCGCGAATAATTAAATTACGAATAGTATACTTTTTAACTCCAGCAGGGAACTTTCAGATATACGTCTAAGTTATTATTTTTGAATAAATAATTATATTTTTTGCGTAATTCATGTGTTCCGATCTTTTCGGATTTTAAGGAATCTCGAGTAGATTTCATTTCGAAAAAAATATATATTCTACAGTCACACTGTGTACAATATTTTAACAGCGAAAAATTCTCTGGGAACTAATTAAAATTAAAAGAGAGAGAGAGAGAGAGGGAATTCATCGAAATTAAAAGCAAGACTTCCTGTATTACGATTCTTATCGAAAACACAATGTCAAAATGGGACCGTTTTCGAGGTCGGCCGTGACAGCCGGTGCATGGTGCGCTTTAAAGTATGCATCGCGCGGCCATTCTTAGCGATACACGTGCATCAAGAAGTTTGCGCGTGTACGCTATGCGCCGACATCACCGTCGAGCCGAGATAAGATCGGGGACAGGTGGAAAGTCCACGGCTCCCACGCGACCCCCGTGTGTTTGACCATGTTTAAAGCAGCTCGGACCGGAGAGATTCAACTTGGCCTGGAAGGATTAGAATTAGAGATCGTTACAACCGCGGGGATCAGTGACGACGGCGGTATAAAAACGGGAACGTGGGAATAATTATTACAGCGAACTTGATCCTTAAACGCACGTACTGTACTAATAGTATATTATTTGTTTAGAAACCTTTTTCGTTAAATACGTATCTTTAAAAGACCGTAAGTTATTATTTGTTTGAGAGATGTTTACAGACTTCATCCTGAGAACAGAATCCTGAGCAGATTTAATTTAGTTATATATCTTACAGTCATCGTACAATACTTTAATTAGTGGATTATCTGGAAATTAAAATCGGTAAACAGTTTTGCGCATAGTTTACGCGTTCGAACCTGTACGCTTTATTCTCAATCGATATAATCTATTATCTCTGCGTTTTTT
>NW_017305536.1:6242850-6247248 GCF_001594115.1 Trachymyrmex septentrionalis | reverse complement strand
GCGTTCGAACCTGTACGCTTTATTCTCAATCGATATAATCTATTATCTGCGTTTTTCACTTTACTTTAAATAATGTAAAATCATGTTAAAAATATGCATGTGTGAACAAGATAAATTATAATAGATTAAAATAAAAGTAGAACGTTATGCACAAAACAATGTAGTTAATAATTATTTTTCTTATTAAATAACAGCGAAAGCAAGCTATGTGAATATAAAACAAAATATCTCTCTAATTTATTCACGTAAAATATTATAGGCATTTTTTAATACATATATATGTATTTTTTTTTTTTTCACCAAATTTATTTAATATTGAGACTTAAATAATTTCAAATATGTATATCTCTTCTAATCCATCCATTTATAAATTCGTAATGTGATTGCTCCGCCATATCTGATGCTTTCCCGAGCTCCTTATTTTCCCGTTCGTTTTTATTTCTTCATCAAGTACTCGCGCCCGCACTAATAATCCGAATATTTCACTCCAATATATCATACGATGCGAATAAAACTGAATTAATGATTAATTAGGATATGACGGGCCGTGTACAACTAATACACAATCGCGCGGAGATTATAAAAGCGTGATACATTTCTCAAATGCGTAAATTTCATGAAATGACGCATTACGGATCTTTAACGGTCCACATACCCACGGCTTTCGGTTACTTAAGTTACTTCACTTACTTCGTTTACTTCGCCTTGACACGTTTACAAGTCGTTAATCGTGTGAGTTAATTAATTACGCGGGCTAATACTTGCTAATTGTAGCGAATGGCCACGTTAACGTCTCCCAGCCACTTGTCGCGTTTCAAGAGGTAATGCGACGTTACACGGAGCAGCCGGGTCGAGTCTCACTATGCGAATAATAGCGCGACGACCTTGTGTAAACACAACAACGTAACGCGCCATGCTCCGCGCAAAAACAAATAAGTATTACGCGCCACGCGCCAGCCGCTCTTCCACGAAATATTTTACGTATCAAAATAAATCATTCGAAACGTCTATTCTTCGCGAATCAAGTTGCTTTTGCTCGAACGGCTCGTAAATCTTTCAATCTTACGTTAAAAAAATCAATAAAATTAAAAATTGTCTTCCTTCTCGAAAAAAAAATGTGTTAATTAATATTCACATTACATGTATTTTACATATGTATGTATATATTAATATATGTAAATTGAAATTTACGCATCTATGCATAATTATAGAAATAAAAAAAAATAAAATCAGATAAGCGTTGCAGAGACAAGTTAATATTTGAGTTATAAAAATCAGTGACAGGCAATAGATCGATACCTAAGAGCAGTTGCAAATTAGTTATATTTATTATGGTAGACACAATCAATCTTGATCGTTTATAACGCGATAACTATTATAATCTAAACATTTTCATATTAAAATAAAAATATTTTTAATTAATCTCCGATTAATCTATCAAAGTATTGTATACGGTGATTGTCGAGAATATTTATATACGAGTATACCTGCGTACAAACATTGTACTAAATAATGATTTGATTGGACAATAGTGATATTGAATTTGCGTAATTTCTAAAATAGTTTCATGAAAAACAACATTTTTTTTATAGAAATACATTCTGCGTAATTCAATTTGTCAACTTTCTATAAATATAAATCTGTGCTTTCCTTCTTTTCCGTTTTTTAATGAAATAAATTAATTTAAGAACGGTGCCATGCGTATCGAACACCAAACGGGATCGCGTTTTAAAGAATCGAAAAACCGTTTCTCATCAAACGAACGCTTTTTATCCGACTTAAAAAAAAAAGCCATCTGTGTCATCGAGACATCCGCAAGAAATCGATACCTTCCCGTTGCTCACTCTTACGTTTCAACGTTCGATCGTACATCATGCACCTTTTTGAATTATTTCCCACGCTAATGAACAGATTTTATAACATGAAAAACATATCCATATTTCTGTAAAACTTGTATAAAAATGTAATTGTCTCATACACACAATTTGTGAGAAAAATAAATAATTATTTTATATAAAAAGAAAAAAATTAACAGGCAAACAATATTTAACCATATCATTTTTTATCATGTCAAAAATCAACAAAAACTGCACAATTAAATTGTGTTTTTAACATATTAATAATATTAATAATCTATTCGCGCAAATTATTTCTTACTACCAATAAACTTGGGAAGATCAAACAATTTAGATTATGTAGATTTCAAGAAATTTTTGTTACAAAATAACTTTTTTAAATAATCTAGAAATCTTTTAAAAGCTTTCATTATTATTGGCAAATAATACGGAAATATTCTAGCCGTCTATTATTCCATTCGTCACAGAACATCGAACGACAGAAGCTCCGTTTTCTTTCGGATCTGTTCGAAGAGGCCAAAACAGATCAGCTTTTTCGTTTCTCGGTATTTGCTTCCTTATTCCTTTTCGTAGTTACATAGAGAGAGAGAGAGAGAGAGAGACCATGATGAGTTCGATCGCCAAGCGTCTCATTGACAATTTCGGTCGCGTCGATTGCATCATAAAACGAAGGGAAACAAAATCCCGGAGTCCGTGCACTTTCTTGTCTACATTACGGTACACGCGGGAAGCATCGACGTGCCGTCTGATATTGTCGCACCGGGAACGATGATCGTCTGCACGTCGACGGAAAAGGAGAGAGAAAGAGAGAGAGAAAGAGAGAGAGAGAGAGAGAGAGAGAGAGAGAGAGAGAGAGAGATCTAAATGAATGGCGAGGTATCGATACGAGAAATATCGGTTATACCATCGAGTACGCCTCCACCATCCTCCTTTCTCCCTTCAGCCTACTCCTTTTTATTCCTACGCTCCTTCCACGGCTCACTTGGTCGACAGGACTACGCACCGCGTGTGTGCACGCTCGTATAAATAAACGGTCCATACATTATTTATAAATCGCTTATGCACCAACGGCAAGGTCAGATAAGATCTGAGACCTGCCGTGAGAGGGATACGCCCGGTGGAACATACACACGCGGGGTTTTTACAATCTTCGCGGAGTGACCTATCGTCAAGTCGGGTCTCCCTCGAGTCCGCGAGACAACGGACGAGGAAGCCTTAGGAACGAGGTCGAAGACGCGGAGGGATCGATACACGAGAGACGTCGGGCATGGATGAGATATCGCGACTTTCTTCAGATCGATTCTAATAGATACCTACTGAGACCGTTGAGAGTTAGAAAAATGAGGTAACCGTGCAAAATTGTCTACCTAAATTGGGTACTGTTACACTTTCAGAATGACAAAATTTCTGTAATTGGAGCTAAAGCTGGCCACACTGCGTTGAAAAAAAATTATATTGTATTAACAATATTATTTCAATTGGAAATAATTTAATTTATAAAAATACTATTAATGAAAAAAAAGTTGAATCGGCATAAGTATTTTTAATTAAAATAACGCTGTTGATATAACATTGTCTTTTTTTTTTCAGTGTAAAAAATAGGTACCTCAGTTTTCAATAAAAATGTAACGGGAAGTTTTGTCAGAGTTAAATCAACAACTATTCCTACGAATTTATTTTATATTTAAGTATAATTCGAGGGGGATAAGAATGATTTTTGAAAAAATTCTGAAATACTGTAATCTTTTGTGAAATTGCAAAAAGTCCTTTTAACTGTTTTAAACTATTTATATGCCAATGTATTTTTCTAATAAAAAGACTAAGTAGAGTACTTTCAACTAATTATTTTTTTAATATCCCAAATTTAATGTTGAATTATATATTTTAGATACTGAGAGAGAGATGTAAACATTTAAAATGCATGCGCAAAATATTACGACGATGTATCGTCGTTATGATGAAGGAGCGAGAGAGAGAGGAAGTACCGAAGCATCGAGAGAACAAGATCTGGCAATATGTTATGCCGACTCAATTGCAGATAATCATCCTCCGCGCACCGTAACCACATCGAACTTGATCGACTTATAAATCGGTATTCGCATATATACAGTGCTTGCATACAGTTGCGGCAACTCCTACCTGATGAGATGAGTTATCCAATCGTGCTAGGCATAAACATGCGATTATACGAGGCAGCCTGCGGCTGTTACATTGTAAAGAAACGCAAGAAATTACCTTGACTGTATAGAGTAGCGTAGAGAGCATCCACGAAATATAATGCGGACTAAAGACACGTAAGTACGAGTCGTAAAATCGGGACTAATTATCGAGATTCAATTATAATTGAATAGAAATGTATTATAACTAAATTACAGAATTTTCGCAGCGAATTAAAGAATACGCAGAACGTTATTTTAAAAGCGGATAGAAAGCAAGTGAAGAAGATAGAAGGTATATACCGGAGATATAGCCTGATGAAAAATATAAATTAATTTAAGAATACACACAGAAGTAAAACATACATACATGTATTCGATCAAGA
>NW_017305536.1:6233698-6242750 GCF_001594115.1 Trachymyrmex septentrionalis | reverse complement strand
ATGAAAAATATAAATTAATTTAAGAATACACACAGAAGTAAAACATACTGTATTCGATCAAGGCGATTCTTAATTCACACCCAACAATATTTTTTGTGAATAATATTTTTACACAATTTCCAGTTCAAGCTAACCTAATTATATAGAGACAAACTAGATGGGAGGCTATCAAAGTATTCAATGTCAAATCGGAGTTTCGCCTGCCAAAACGAGGCGTGCATGGGATAGGCGACAGCGAGTTAATGATCGATCTGTCATAACGATCGCAAATTATCCATCCGATTTGAACGGGTACCTCGGTTGGGGTCCGTCTCTCAGATCAGTAGGCAATATCTCATAGAGCAGTCGACTTGTGTTTAGCCTATCACGAAGTGGATGTCCTTGCCGTGACCGTGAGGCTAATTGCACGAGGTGGTCAGCACAAGGATGAACGTTGGGAGAGGATAAATAGTTGATAGCGGCGGTGGTTGTGGTGGTGACGACGACGCGAAAGAGAAGACAAAATATCACGCTGATCCCGAAGAGGATGTCGCCCGAAGAGCGGCAAACAGCTCTCCGGCCGTTTCATTTTGTTCACAGCCCCACCATCCATCATCCCGGCTTCCCTCCTCTCTAAAGGACGCCTTAGCGCGCGATCCTGAACGCGAGACGTTCGTTTATAAGCCTCGTCGAAAAGATGGATGACGAAGAGTATTAAGTTTTTGTCTCCTCTAATGCTTTTTCTATGCGTTGCGCAACGCGTATCACCGTCGTCGTGCGAGAGAATTACGAACGGAAGCTGCACTTGTGTACTCGTATGTGAGCGTGAAAAAGAAAAAAGAAAACTTTACGAAATCAAATATTCTCGGAACTTAATAACTTGTTGGATTTACGCGCGAGATTTATTTTTTATTAAATTATTTTTTATCATTTCTATCAGATCGCCACTATTTCTCCTCAATATGTCATTAATTTAACTAGCTAAAACGAATCAATTAATATTTAACTCGAGAAATTAAATTTGACTGGAATTAAAAAATTAAATATATTTCATATATATATATATATATATATATTCGCGAAATAAAGATTATTATACTAATGTTTTAATATTTAATATTATAACTTTTGACTTGTGCGCGAATAATTATAAATTCATAGACGAACTGTTTTTATGGTACAAAAATTATTTCAATTATACGCTGATTACGTCGCGAATTGGACAACGGATGATCGTAACGCCGACTTTTATCGTTTACAAATTGCGGGAAAGTGCGCGGCATACTTTTCAAAATGAACCGAGCTCGAAAGATCACCGCGCAATCGTCGTGACATCGGCAACGAGACAACGCGAGATAGAAAGTTAGAAGTTAATTTGATGTCACTGACGTCCAAGAACACTCGAAAAGAGTTCTCCACGCCGGCTCCGCTTTCTCGTTTACTCTTGTAACGCAAACGCGCAGATATCTCTTCTAATCTTCAACGGCGATCCGTCGGTTGCTACGGAAAAACGATCGAGTATCGACCGTATGGGGTCTGTAATTTGAGAGGAAGGGTATCTCTCGGGTCGGGGCCAGGAATCATAGACAAGATTTCTCAGGTGGAGCAAGAAGAAACCCATCTCTCTGGGCAAAAGAGACGGTCAGGTGAGAGAGTATCCCTGCTATACCGATACACTCCGAAGACGTAAATACGCGGAAATCGCGCGCTACCGAGAACGAAAATTTCTTGTTAAGAGAAATTCCATAAATGTAAAGTCCGACCGGCGGCGGTGGAGATCGCTCATTCAAGTAGATACACAGATTTTCTCGGAACTTTCAAGATCGAGAAACGACGTGCATCTATTTCTTGATTTCGAAAAAAAAGATGATGGAAAATATATTGTATGTCAAATTATTCGCGTATATATTTAGCTTAAACGTTCACGATCTTCCAACGTTGTCTGTCATTTAGCAAATAATTTGAAAATTTCGTAAGAAAATTGCAATTGAAAGGTATGTTTTAGAAACCGAATATTTAATTAGAAAAGAAATGCTGCGAATGCGAAATTGTCAATTCACAAATAATATGGTAAGATTCTAAGTTTCATTTAAAAAAAATTGAACATCACAATACAATAAGACACGAAAATGAAAGACACGAATGAAAATATGTAAGAGTACATAAATGATAAATGTGTAGAAAAGAAATGTATGAATTATTCGAATATTTTACCAACCGCAAGGGTATTCATAAATTGTGTCAATGTGACTGAACAAAAACTTGATTGATAGCTTTCATAATTATATCTCTTATATTTCTTGGACATTTGGTTTGGAAGCGGCCGATGAAATTGGATTCGATTCATCAACTTCTGGTTAAATGGTCTACGAGCGAATATGGGTGGCTTTCAAGCGCGATAACGCTCGAACGGAGCTCAATAAGAGCGGCGAAGGCTTTATCGCTCATTGAAATTAATGATACCCGACATGGTCTCGTCGACGATAGTGGCACATTTTTCTTACATCCTGACAGGTGATTACGCCAGTGAGATCTCAGAGTAATTGTTTACAGCACGCTTATTAAATATACACGGTGTCTCAGAATCAGCCTCCCAATTGTAAATATAGATTTAATACAAATTATAACGGAGACAGAATTACAGTTGAAACCTTGAAACTAAATAAGATGACGATTGCTTCGATCATTCTAGATCGATAATATCTTTCATTCACTTCTTGACTTTGTTAGACAAATGCTAAGCAACTTTTCCAAGAGATACTCTTTTTCATTCTGAGATCCGTTTTCACAATACATAATTATCTAAATCTTACCTGGGTTACCAAGAAATTCATCATTAAAATTCATTCATGAGTTTTTTGGTAACCTTCAATCCTTGAGTAACCATATATTATGAAAACGGGCATTAGAGAAAATTTTGCAATAAAGTAATCTGCGAGAAAAACCATTGACAATAAACCTTTCTCGACGATCAACAGAAAGACCTAACGCATAAGATCGCGTCAATCCTGGACAGTTGATCCCGGATCGGCAAAGTTTTCAATGAAGCCCTTATAAAGGTAGAGTGCGTACAACGGCTTCTATGGATAAAGCCGGCGAAGGTTGCGCGAGGAAAAAGCTCTGATTCAATGGAAAGAAGGAGAATACGCCTCTCTTTCTCTCTCCCCCCCCCCTCTCTCTCTCTCTCTCTCTTTCTCTTTCTCTCTCCCGCTCTACCAAACTCGATTAATCGGCCGGAGGCTATCCCAGGATGAATGCACCGTAAGGCCAGCGGTCCACCTCATCGTCACTGCCTCCATTCACTAGGAACAATATACAGGCAATTTCATTTAGCGCCGTCGCGACCAGGTTCTTCTTTTTCTGTTTCTCTCTCTCTCTCTCTCTCTCTCTCTCTCTCTCTCTCTCTCTCCTTTCCGACTATACGTATCGTATCGTATACCGTTACGACTGGTTACTCATCTTTTTGCAACTTTCTGCCTTTTTACAATAGCACGTTAAGAACGGCAATGGTCACTCTCGGTACATCGATCGAAATCACGTTCACGAGATTATCTTCTCATCCCAGGAAGATAAACATTATTTTATAAGATTAATATTATTTTAGAAAATTAATTTCCTCGAATTTCTTTTTATTACAACGTTATCAAGATCTTTTAATGCTGCTCCATTCGAGTTTTTTCCTAATAACGAAACATTCAAATTTAGATAGATGAGATGGAAATATTCGACCGTCGATCACAATCACTTGAATGAAGTAAATTTAACGGTATAAATTAATCGAGCTCTCAATATTAAAAACAATATTACAAAAACAATAAGCAGCTAAGAGCTGGTACACAGTTATTATTAATTATTAGTACGCTACAATTCTTCTTTATTCTCTTCACCTGTACATATATTTCCCAATGAAGTAAATTTATCAGAGAAAACCTCCAACTCCAAAACCATAAATTCGTTTCGATATTAATTTTAATCGAATAAAATATTTTCTGATTTGTCACTAAGCTGCTACTTTATTATTATTAAATAAAATAGAAATATATGCTATCGCGTTACGATATATACACACCGATATTTGTCAAAGAGAACGTGGAAAGTAGCGAATGAACGCGTTACAAGCGCAGCTTGGCGGAAAGAAGAGAATGATGGAGCAGCTTATGCCTAAGTAATAGCGATTTATCGTGCCCTTCCAACCCGATGTAAAACGAGTTGCGTACATAGAGATATTCGCTTTATTGCCGCCACGGTATTTCCGCTTGTAATTTAAACGACGGTCCTCAAAGCCGCGCGGTTCTAAAGGCGAGAAACAAATATCGAGATCGACCAAGCGATACGTCATGCATATATTACAGAACATAACAGTACTTCGCTCATAGCTTACGTCGTGAACCAACTAAATATATGCGGCTAACAATGGCCAGGTTATGCATGTGGAACGGATGATGAAGTTTCGACCGACCGGCACGCAAGGCCGGAATAACCAATTTCGCAAGGCGAAATAGTCGAGAAATAATCGAGAATAGAAATACAATCGTAGAATCGCAAAAAAATATCAAATGTCTCGAAAATTAAAATATGTACTTATAAAACTCTACAATTCTTTTTATGACAGAATGCCAATAAATGTTTGTGCGCACTTCATATATTCTCCTATCCTTTTTAACATGTAATATTACAACATTAATTTTCTAGAAGCTTAATGTATTGACTGGAAAGCCATTTGTTACTTAGACGTAATATATTGCCACTATTATGGCAGAAAACATAAATTTTAATAAATCGTACAGGAAAATATAATTAAATTGTCAACTCGTGCGCCGATGTCATTAAAATTCTTCGAATAAAGTTTAAAGAGAAAGTTTAAAGAGAAAGAGAGAGAAGTCTTTAAGACAGACACAAAAGATAAATTGAAATAGACAAATTTCATAAACAAATAGAATACAAGATAATTCATATTTGTCATTAGAAATTGCTATTTAAAATTAAAGTTTCATATCACAAAATATTTTTTCGATAAAACAATTTTTATGCATCGACAGTCTCACACTGAGAAAAAAATGTTTTGTGTGATATACGTGATATACAAATACTTTATTTTTAATTTAAAAGATTTTGTTGTTCTAATCGAAATCTTCTTATTATAGTTACACAATTATAATCAAAATTTGGTTAGAACGAATTTTTTTTAATTAAAAAGTAAGAAAGTTTTTGTAAGTTCATTACAAAACATTTCTCTCGGTGCATCACACGGCGATGTTGTTGCATACCGATGCTTCTTCAAAGCTTAAAACTGTGTGATTTTAACACCATATAAATTCGCAGCGGCGACTATTATATGAGTAACGCATAACAATTCAAGCCTGTGTATCTCGATTACGATAACGTACACTTTGTGGAACGTGCATTTCATGCTTAAATCTCCGCGTTTACAAATTTCAACGGTTATTCCTCGCAGGAAATCTTACGATGAATTTCGATTTACGTGCTAGATAAAGTTTGTAATGAGGTAAAAAAAAAATCTCGGATAAACACTCGGTATTTTATTCCTATTCCAGAAATTCTTAACAAAAAGTAAATATCGGGTAAACAAACTTCTCACATCGTATTATGTAGGAAAAATTATAATGTAAAATAAGTAGATATTGTTGTACTGAAAAAAAATATTCTGGTTAAACTGACAATACAAAGCAGCTCAATAAGAATAGCATTTTAGTGAAAGACAAACAATTGTGATAACCAGAAATTTGATTTGGTCTCTCCAAAATATCATTCTTCTTGGACCTTTTTGTGTTAATCAAAACATTTTTCTCAACGTGACAAATAAAATTTTGTCTTGGTATTGCACAACATGACGATATTTTCTGTCAAGCAAGTACGATAGTGATCTTTATCGCTTGTATTAATAATTTCTGGTGGCCATGACAAAAGCAGACGCTTTTGAAGAGGAAATATTCAGCGAGCACGCGAATATATTCATGCTATCTCGTACTGCACGTATTGTACGTGTACGTAGATATAATCACGAAATCGTAAATATCGTGAGGAATGTTTCGAGTCGTGTCGAATCACTGAATATCTCTCTTATTCAATTTCCAATGTCGTAGATACATTTGAAATTATATGACTTCTCAATAACGATCGTTTACTCGTACATTTTATGTTTACTGCTACAATATTTTATAAACGTTTGTCGTAGAATTGAAAAAAAAATTTCAAAGACTTTAGAAAAAATTCAGTAAAATTGAGAATTAAGAAAATTAAGTATTAAAAGTTAAGAAACCGAATGATGCTCATAGAAATGAATACGCAAAGCTAATGTGGATGATTGCATCAACGATCCGCAAGGTGCGTAGTTACATCGAGATCTCGTATCTGCGCATACAACTGATAGCGTTTATCTTCATCCATCGGGGGATAAATCGTCGTCGAGAGCTGTTATTTTCACGTAACCGTTATTGCAATCACGCAAATCTTGCGCGCACAAGCTGAAATGAATAGCGTCCAATTTTAAAGATTCGTTTTACCTCCTTTTTAGCCAAGCAAACTTCGGTTTTGCAGCATTAATATTTCAATGTACATAATTATAATTTCTTGCAGTATTAATGTTCTATTTGATTCTAATTAAGAGACCACCAGTATATTCTCTTAACAATATTAATTAAAGCACGATAAAGAGAACTTTTTATTGACATTTAATTACCAATTATCCATTCTGCACGGAAAACAGAACCCCCGTGATAAAAAATTATTCCGTACGAGAAGAAAATATCTGTCTCTTGAAAACCTGATTACACGTAAAAATATACAAACAATAAACCGAAAACTAGCTCGGCCACTACTGGAATGTTAATTCGCGTGACCCTCTTTACTTGTTTACGTCGTAAAAAGACGTTTTCGTAATGAAGTTTTGCAATAAACAAGGTAAAAAGATGTTAATGGTAAACATTCCACTACGATGCAATTCAGTATATAGAGTACGTTCCCGTTTCAAAAATACGCATGTACCGTTCTTTATCTTTCTGACGTACCAAAACGTTTTAATTTCATAATTGATCAATATAATGTATATTTACCCCTTTTAATACGATACGATAATTTTCGCGATATACAATAACTGGACAGCGGGAAAAATATCACGAACGTGTGCGCGAGGACGGTAACGTTCGTGACTCGATTTACTCGATTGACGATAATTAATGGTTTTTCCATTTCACGTGACTCCGATGTAGGAATTATCTCCGCACGCTAATCGCTAAAAGCAATCAGCCGTCCGATTTCATTAGAAGGTGAAATTCCATTCTGAGCTATTAAATCCGCATCGGTTCCTCGGCTGAAGCGATAGATATTGGCTGTAGGTACAGCCGCCACGGCGAGATCGCATCAACGAGACAAAGCAGATAAAGGGAAGAACGAAAAAAGTCGCTACCGACACGCCGATGTCGGTTGTGTAATAGCGCGCGTTAATTGCCATCAATCCAATCGGGGAATCCGGAATTTCTCCTCGGTCGTAACCGTTGTTAATTAAGTATCGTGTGCGTCGAGCGAGTCACGAATGCCACAGCATCGGTTAAATTGGAAAACAAGGTTGCTGCACGTGTTACATAAATACACAATTTTTCGAGTATATCAAAGAGTTCAAAGATGACACTTATCAATTCTTTATTATATTTTACTTTAAATACGCACTGGAGAATATCTTTCATTTTTACGCGAGTATTAAATTAATGAAGATTCATCGGGTTTTGACATTAAAAATAAAACTTTGAGACAAGTAATAAAATATTCTCTACGATAATTAATCGGAAGATATATGGAAAAAATTATCTTGCTAAAGTATCTAAAAATTTAGGTGGATGCAGATTTGAAAATAACTTTGTCGGACTATCAAAATAATTATGTAGTAATCTCAAGCCTAATAAATAACGTGCGTGAGTTGCAAAGAGTTTCAACATTCTAGCAACCATACAGAAAAAAATTAAATTTTAATAAATATTTTGTATGAAAAGTTCTAAATAAAAATTTACTAAATGTATAAACATATATACATTTATTTGATACAAAAACTATTAATTTTATTAAGTAATTATTTATTTATGCTGTAAGTAAATGTTTGCTTTTAATAATATTCAAAGAAATATGTATATATTGAGATATAATAATTTTTTTTTCCAATGCAGTTTGAGTATCCCAAGTTATTTTGATAATCCAACAAAATTATTTTTAGATCTGTATCCAGCGGAATTTTTAGATATTTCAACAAAACCGTCCTTTCCGTGTATCAAGTTACTAAAAGTTATAATAGATATACATATATTGTATAAAGAAAGAAAGAAATATTCGTGAAATATCAGGAATTTGATAGCAAGAGAAGATATTCACAAAAGCCAGAAGGAAGCCCGAGGTACCGTAAGACGTCTCAGAATCGTTTCACCGGATCAAAATTTAAGGTACGTCCCAACCGCGTCTCGGGCTCTCTCACCCCAGGAAATTCTCGAAGGCACTTACGAAGGCGCTCACGAAGAAGTAATCGGACTCTGAAAATACCAAGTTGCACGCCGATAATGGCCGGTCACGAGCGAGCATGGCCCAAGGGTCTCTTTAGTCAAGAACAAGAACGTACATACACGCGTAATAAGACCGATTTCTTTTGTTAATCGTATTTTCTATCGGTGCGATACGATTGTATATTCTCGCTGAAATTAGATCTTACGATGTATACGATTGAGATATATGTGTACAGGTCTGGAAATATCTCCTTGGAAGACGAATGAAAATCAACTCTTTTCCTTCTAACCGCGATACGAAATCTCATGGACCAATTTACGTAATTTTATAGGTTTTCAGATACAGTGAGTAAAACGATTTATTATACTTTCACCTGAAAAATAACGTGACGAAAGATACACGTAATAATACCGATTAACGAACTAACGTCGATTTCCTTCTTTCCCCGTCTACCGATGCAAGTTACCGAAACCAGCTTACCGGGAAAACCGTACTACGGCCAACGGGTAAAGAAATATTGAGTCGCGTATGCATACGTTATTTGCGGTCACGCGCGGGAGAGACGGAG
>NW_017305536.1:6219157-6233598 GCF_001594115.1 Trachymyrmex septentrionalis | reverse complement strand
GCGAGACGGGAAAAATAAACCGATACAGAGATACCGGCATCCATGCGAAAGCCGACAGGCCAACAACTCTCGGAGGGGGCCTTCTTCTCTCGTAGGGGTGCTGGAGGAAGAGATGGCTGGAATGCACCGAGAACAGGTCGCAAGGCTGCCGACATTCCAAAATTTCGCAACGGCGCGAGGACCGGGTATAAACAGCCGTGTGTATCGGCGAACGCTCAACGTCCCGCCAAATGAAAATCCCCAAATTTTGTTCAAACTATACAAAATGTTGATTCATCGCAAAATTAAACTAGAATTATATTATTGAATTAAACTTTAATTGATTTGACCGTATATATTAAAATTGTACGAATTTACGAAAAATGTCAGGGAACAGCGAAAAAATTTTCAAAATTTCCTCGCCTTGGTATTCTACCTTGCCTTCAATCTTGCCTCGAAATATATCAAATATTATTGTTGATCTAATATGATAAAAATAAAATTAATATTTGTTTAATTTCGATTTAAATTCAATCAACATTCAATAGATATTACCAGATTCTTTTTTCAGTGCGCGTATAAGATCGTCATCATAAAATTTATAAAATAACAACATGAGAGAATGAAAAAAAGAATCGAACGTTATATTATACATGAAAATACTAAAAATGTAATTTTATGTAAAATAAACGACAATTCATTGCGTCATTATAACTTTAGTAAAAAGATAGCACAAGTAACTTCGACGATTAATGAAGCATTAAAACAAACGGTAAAGTAGCGATCGGGTATAAAAAAGCAATTTTACATACAAAGAAAAAAAACGCATTTACGAAGTGACAACGATTCCACTATCACGATCTCCTTCTATCCTCGATACCGTACAGCACGAATTGATTTTTAATGTTCTTATTATGTTTTCTTTCCTCTTTCTTTTCTCTCTTTCTCTCTCTCTCTCTCTCTCTCTCTCTCTCTCTCTCTCCTCTTTTACTCTGTCTCTCTCTCTCTCTCTCTCTCTCTCTCTCTCTCTCTCCTCTTTTTTTCTCTCTCTCTCTCTCTCTCTCTCTCTCTCTCTCTCTCTCTCTCTCTCTCTCTCTCTCTCTGTATATACTTCTCTTTCCCATATGATTTTCACGAGCCCGCTGATCGCTGAAGAGCTTGTTGTAAATAAAAATTATACGAGACGAAAAAAGCAGAACTATAAAAATTCTTTCTCGTTCTAACATACACTCGCATCGAAAGGCGTATTTGTATTCTCGATCGTGACGCAGCGATACCTTGCACGCACTCTCAAATTGAAGAAACAAGACTATATCTTTTAAGTATTTCTATTCTATTCTACATAGCTAGATCAAACACTTAAATTTCTACGAAGTATATATATATATGTGTGTGTGTGTAATAATAAAATACATTAAATATACATTAATATACTTTTTTAATTTCTATTTAATTATTATTTGCAACATACAGTACAGTCATTACAAATTCTTTTATACAATACATTTTAATAAATTTTTTATATTAAAACTGAATTTACATCGATATCACTATGGATTTAAAGATACACGAGAATCAACTCAGACTGCTATTTGTAAATTGTTTTTTAATTATATTCGTTCGATCTTTTTATGCAAAACTTTGCATAAATAATCATTATATAATCTTGCCTTTATACGTATGAGCACTAAATATAATATAATCTCGATTATTTAAAATACTCATACAAAATGATTGAAATCTTACATAATTTTAATAATTTATTTTTATGGAAAATATAAATTATAAATTTTTTACAAGGACTGTATAATTAATATATTTTTAAGGAAATCATTAATTCGTTAATCCAACGTGCAGATTAAATTCAACGATGTTAAGGTAAGCTGGCTCCAAAATTTTCCTTTACTTTCAAGCAATTTCTTTTAAAGCACCAGATTTTATAATACACTTCTTTAAGAGGTGCCTTTAGATTACCGCGTAATTGTTGCTCGTTATACTATACGTATGATTAACCGTCATAAAAAAAAGCGGGCTTACGAAGCAACGCGAGATCTCAACGTAATCCGCAAACGATAATCATCATACATATATACAAATTCATGCGAAATTTCGCAATTTGAAAAATCTGAAATCTCTATCTCATATCTCTCTCTGATCAGCAAGCGATATGACGCAGTGATCATATCATCTTTGTTTAACATTGGCAAACAACAAGAATCTTATGATTCACTGTGTTACACTGGTATTCATAGTCGGATCTTATATTTAGGACCGTCTTAAGTACAGTCTTGTCATAAACTAACACTAAGAAAAAAATTTGAATTTTATTAAAGATTTATTTGAATAGTATTAACGCAAAATATTTACTAAATCTAAACATATATTTATTTAATTGAAATATAATTTTTTTACTTTAAATAAATATTTATTTACTGTAAGCAAATATTTCATTAGTAACTTAATATTCAAACAACGTAATAAAATTCAGTAAATTTTTTTCCAGTGAATCAGAGAGCCATATTAACATTTTAAAACATTAGGCATGGTCTTAAAATAAGAATAGACTATAAATACCGCCCACTATGTCATCTATGTCTCTCGTTAGCAAGCATCTATCGTATCTATTTTCAATGCCGGAACATTTACTCGTGTCGGTCTTTATACACGATACTCATAGATTACGTAACAATTTGAGTGGCGACGGCAGTGCTTGCGGCACTGTAACGTCAATCGAATAAACTATCATTTTTACTTATATCAATTTAGAAAGGTGCAGCACGATGGCTAAGGTAAAGTTAATGAACCGCGACTGTCGTGATGCAAACAAGCCGGAAGATCTATGTCGCTTGAAGGACAAGTAAACGAAACGTACGTCGCGTTCGCGAGGCGATTTGTGAACGACGGCCACGACGGATCTTACATAACGTCGACATCCTGACAACAGCAGGACCTCTATTCCTTCTTGTCGCTCGTCTTCGATCTCAGAAAGGAATTCGAGAGTGAGCGAGAAAAAGAAGAGCCGAGTCAGATGTTCGAGTATCAGTAAAAGAGAGAGAAGTGCTCGAGTACGAGTAAGAAAGAGAGAGAGAGGGGGGGAGAGAGAGAGAGAAAGAAAAGAAGACAGAGAGTGATATGAAGAAAAACCAGAGAAGCGTTATCGTGTCTTATTGTCAGGACGAAATGTTTCTAAGAACCGACAAGCACACGGAAAGGACAATTTTACTGAAGTATCTAAAAAATTTAGCTAAATGTAGATGTAGTAGAATTAAAAACAATTTTATTGGATATTCCAAATAACTACGAAGAAATCTCAAGCTTGATGCTGCAAAAAGTTTTGACATTCTAGCAACCAATTTGAACGTCCTGTATATAATATTTTGGTAATCCAACAAAATTATTTTCAAATCTGTATCTGTAGCTAAATTTTTAGATATTTCAGCAAAATCATTCTTTCCATGTGTGCTTCATAAAAAAATTAATTATTAAACTTGTCATCTGTGTACTAAATTCTGTTCTAAATAAAGCCAAAGAGTGTAGAAAATTTTTAATAAAGACTTAAGAAACTTTTTTTTAAATTCGAAAAATACTATCAAAACCGATGACGTGTAATAAGTATACATATATATGCGTAATGTATAATAAATATACCTTCCCGAACTGCATATTTTTGCTCCCGCTTTTGCTCGCGAAAAGAGAATCTTTCGGATTAACATTCAATGACTATAATTACGTATATACATAGTTATGTAAGCGAGAGAAAGAGGAAGAAAGAGAGAAGAGAGGCACGAGTGCGGTAGCGAAAGAGGAGGAGTTTTAAAAAGAGGGAAGAAGAGGGTCACGATGGAGACGAAGATAGAAGGAGTCCATCAAGCAAAACTCACCCTGTTGCATTCCAGAGCCTCGGCACTGTGCTCCTCCTTCTGCTTGAAGCAGCTGCTGCACTTGCTCTTGTTGAATATGTTCGGCGCGAACTTCCTGCACTCGACGCCGGTTCCGCGGACACCGCCACCGCCGCCGCCGCCGCCGCCCGCCGTGCCACCCGACATATCGCGACACGTGCGAATTAACCGCGCAGTCGATCGCAGTCGAGGCACAGCATCGCCTACCTTCCTTCCTTCCTTCTACACCTTTTCTCGTCTTCTTCACCGCCGCGGATCCGCCACCCTGGACTTCACGGTTTCTCTTCCGCTGCCCTTCTCGCGCACCGGCACCGGTTCCGTTCCTCGCGGCGAGCGTGAGTCGTCGGGAACCGCTATTTCCAGGAAGTGTTTACTCCCGCTTGTGCTTTTATGCTTCGCGCAAGTGTCACTTTCACGCCCAGGGTCACTCGCGCGCGCGCGCGCGCTCGCACGCGAGTCCTTCGGACGCTGGCACCTTCGTCACGTTAACGCGGAACACCGTCGTTTACACCGTGCGATCTCGCGCACCACTCCGACGAGAGAGAGAGAGAGAGAGAGAGAGAGAGAGAGAGAGAGAGTTCCTTTACGGGATCGCGAACGGAGAGCACGGAGGTCGTTGACGCGTCGATGAACGGGCGCCGGTGATGCTCCGAGAGATTCGCCGTCCAGCTGTTCCCAGCGAGAATGTCACTCGCGACTCGTCCTGGAGCGCGACGTCAGCTCGGATAAACTGCCACTCCCGAAAACGCCCGCACTTGTCGGCGTACTCGACGATTTCGGAGTTAAAGGAAAATCGCGACAATCTCTCTCTCTCGCAGAACCGCCGTTGCAGTCCGGCTGGATATATTACGTCGCGACGTGTTTGTCCTCGCACGTTACGTCGTCGCGTTACGTGTTTACAATCGCGCCTCGCGCGACTCGCACGGCAGTCGGCAGCCGCGGGCGAGCGCAGCGCAGCCGTGTATATGCACACCCGCGCGTACGACACACTCCTCGTCGACTGTCAGGGCAATGCGGATCCGGTCGAAACGAAACACTCGCCTCACCCCCCACTCGGCGGCGCGTAAACTCACACACTTACTCGCTCCTCTCCCGTACGTACTACGTATTCGTCGTATTCCCCCGTCGATCGACGCGGCGCGGCGGCGCGGCGGCCACGACTGGCGACCTCGCCTCTCCTCTCCGCGCCGCTCACGTACCGCTGCTCGACACTCCCGTGGAGCACGTGGATATACGCCGTCGCTCACGAATCCGCTCACGCCGCCGATTGTCACGCGAGTCACCAACCTGATCAACCGCTGCCGAACACCGTCGTCGGACATTCGAAAACATGTCACTCGCCGCGCGCAGACGCGGGACGGGCGCACGTGTGCCGGACTTCACGCAGTTCCGCGAATCGCGATCACGCGCGGCGCACTTCGGAGCGCTCGAGATTTATCGCGCACCCCCGCGATTTGACGCGAGGCGAAACCCCCAAGTGGAATCCCCACGAATTCGAGGGTGTCATCTCAGTGGGTCGACACCAGCGAACGATTCCGCGTTCGTTCTATTAACGTCTTCGGCCGAATGTCAACCGCGACGAAATCCGGCGGTGACGAGGGCGCGTAAAATCCTAATCTCGCGTAATAGAACGCACGCGCGCGTGCGAAAATGACGAGAACGACGACACCTGACGACACCCGCGCGACACGGCACGACGATACGGGGAAAATGATGACGACGACACGGAGCGTCGCGCTGCCCGTGACAGTGCGCTCGCGCGAATATCCATCTGTGATCTCGCTCCGTTTAATTCTATCTGCGCGCTCCTGCCGACTCTCTCCACTCTCGTCCGACCGACCGCGGAACACACTATGCGAAGCGTAGCTCCCTACGCGCAGCCCCATCGCGAATGTAGTCCCCCGCCTATCGCGCCGCCACGGCGTAATCGCCTGAACTTCCGCGATTATCGACATTCCGCGCGTCCGTTTCACTCGAATTTGCAGACAATTCCTGAACTTGCAAAATAATTAGGGTTAAGAAAGTTATCTTACAAGAGTTACTTGTAAATTACTTTTTATTATATTACAGAAATTAAGTACAATAAGTTCGGATATTTTGTTTTTTATATCGTATTTTATCATTTGCTTCAATTTATACTATTTTGTGTTTCCATCGTCGCAAAATAGTAACTGTCGTGAAAAAAACTACATATATTTATATTATTATAAAAATAAATTTGCTCGTCAATAGCGAATAAAACCGCAAATGTGCAGTGCTGGAATCGAATCCGTCGAGTCGTTCTGTAGCCATTCTGTAGCCCAACGACTCGTATTATCAACTATGGCTAGTAAATGACTCACATTCATGTCATAATATATATTATAATATATACGTGGCAAGTACAATATTTATGATAATTTTTTTCAGTATTTCTACTAAAACTACACATATTTATAATATTATAAATATGTGTAGTTGTAGTAGATACTGTACTATCAAATATGGTAGTAAAGTAAAAATTCAGTAGATACTGAATATTTGATAGTACAGGAAGGCGAAAGAGAACCTCCTCATCCTGCAACTGGAGAAGGTCCATCACTAGGCCGATGTAGTCTTCATTATCGAATTTGTCAAATTGAAAGTTGCCCACATGAGACTCTTTCTCTTTCTTCTCTTTTTCCCCCTCGTCGACGACGGAATAATCTTTATCGTCTTCAGCGACGTTCTCACCGAGAACGTGCTTTTCGCCGAAGGCGTTCACTTGGACGAGGACTTCCACTTCCTCTTTCTTCGCCTTCCATCCTTTCTTTTTGAAGCGGCTTGTTCTGTGCCATTTTCTTCTAAATCACACAAAATTATCACTTTCAATAAATTACGTAAAATTATCACTTTCAGTAAATTACGTAAACGTACAAAAATATTTTACTGTTAACGGAACCGCTAATGGTGGAATATTTTTGCAGATTTATAAATCACAAAATTAAAAAAATTTACCCGCGTTTCTTAAATACAACAAACGTACTTCACTCAGACGAAACTCGACGAATACTGATGCTGAGAAGTATTCTTCTAATGCGCTTCTTTCAATGCGGTTAGAGTTTTAGTGTTCCATAATCTGTCAATACTTAATGATCTAAAGTATTTCATATACAACGGCCACCTATAAATAATAGCCCAGGCAGCTTCGTCGCACCGAAGGATGCTTCTCAGCCTTTGTCAACCAATCTTGTCTCGGAAAATTCAATGTTCTCAGGGACCAATGCTGACCGAACAGAAAGTTCAGTGACGATCTCTGGGAACCAGATTCCGTCTCTCATGGTGCCTCGATCTCTCCTATTGTATTTGTAACATTTAAACAAATTTGTATATACGCAAATCCATCCAACTTCGCTCTTATAAGCAATTTTGAAGTTTGATTTAATTCGCCAGAGCTTCATTATTACGTAATTATTAAGTTATTTATAAATTAAACGTTTAGTTTAAATTATTTATAAATTTAATTTAATTTATATTTAGTTTAAATTTAGTTCAATTTTAAGTTTAGATTACCACTTTTCACATTGTTCTTTTATGAGAAAGAATTACAGAATATTGTTTTTCTAATAGAAATTTTATTTATAAATTATTAATTTAATTATAAATTATACGTTTAGTTTAAATTATGAAGTTTAGTTTATGTTTAGTTTAAATTTAGTTCAATTTTAAGTTTACGATACATTTTCCGAATAATCATTAGTTGCATGAAAGAAAGGAACACGCGTTTTGAACATACCTCGAAACCCCTGCAAATTCAGATGCTCAAGCATTAGAGTGACGCTGTGTGTACAATAGTGGACAATGACGTTGCAACAAATGATTTTTCATTCGACGGTTTGCAGAAAATGCAAAAATTTTCAGAGAGCAGTCCATCAATGCGTATGACGAATCATGACAGCCGTCTATTGCCTGATGTCATTAACTAACATATGTATAAAATATAAATAAGATTTCAGATAGAGCTAATAAGAGTCATACGCTGTTGTAAGAGCGGAGAGATAGAAGAAGCAGATAATCCTCAGGTTGCTGGTTATCTTCAATTTATTTCGAACGTTTCTGCTCCTTTTGGAGTCATCCTCAGCGCAAATACAACAATCTTCTATTGAAAGCAAGTCACTTGCAGATTGTTAGAAGTGCAGCATACATTACACTCAATGGGAAACGTCAAAAAGTAGAGCTTAGAAATAACAATTCACATTTATAATATTGAGTAAAAAAGTTACTTTTTAAAGTTAATTTGACAACGTCGACGATGAAGACTACATCGGCCTAACGATGGACCTCTTCCAGCTGCAGAATGAGAAGGTCCTCTTTCGCCTCCTCGAGGAGAATGCGGAGGTGGAGGAGGAAGAGGAAACCGAAGAATAAGGAGAGGAGAGGAGGAAAAAGTGAATTATATATTTTTTAAATTATCTTGTCCACAAAATACCGCGACGCATTTTGGAGTGGATGCTGGTCGGCTGCGGCGCACAGTAGTTTGAAATGACAAAAATGTGGCAAAAATTATAAAATTTAAAATTAAAAAATCGATGTTATTTTATTACAAATCACACAGCTAAATATATATTTCAACTATATACTTACTATTGTCGAATCCCCAAGATGACTACCTATTAATAAGCAATAAGTAACAGCTTCAAATAATTGCTGCCAGATTTTTTATTCTTAAGTAAATTAAGCGTATCTCTTTTCACACCATGATTGTTTTTTACAATTATTAATATCACCGGACTTAATGTCGATTCTCGCCGTTTAACGAGAATTAGTTATAGAAAAATTTACATTTTGACAACAAGTAATTGCGGATATGGTGTGCTTGAAAAATTTGATTTATGGAAATGACCGCCTTTAGTGAAGATTATTATCTATCATAGTTTTATACACCGGAATGTAAAGTTGTATGAATACTGTACCGATGAAGGTTCTATGAATTGAAACGTATATTATATATTCGTATATTATATAAACGTATGTACATTGAACCTTAAGGACGTTTTCCGAAAAATCCATTTTCTTTAGATTTTTCTAAAACTTACAGAATAAGCTTGTTTTATTGTCCTGAACATATGTGCTTTAAAATTCAATATCCGTAGCGGGATTAAAAATCGAGATATTCCACTTCAAAGTTGAAGCGTAAGATATATACAATTTATACACACATCCACACACGCGCGCACGCGCGCGTATATAAAATTTATAATAATTTTTTTTCAGTATCTACTAAAACTACACATATTTATAATATTATAAATATATAAATATTATAAATATTATAAATATTTATGTTAATAATTAAAAATTTTTATTAATTGTAACGCAATCGTTCTTCAAATTATCCCCGAGCCCTCCAGGTCCCAGTCACGAAAATTTGTCCAGGACCGAGAATCTTTAATAGTATTCATCGGTAGTTCCACTCAACGCTTGCAACGTTCGCAAGCATCGTTTGCTCTTGTTTAACATTTGATAAACGACAAGGATAAAAAATTCCATGACCGTTATAAGCGTAAAGAGGAATGCAGCCCTAAAGGATTTGCACAGCATGCATACATAGAACATTCATAGGAATGCAAATAGGTATTAGTATAGGAATATATATAGAAATGTAACAGACTTAGAGGGTGTTTAATGCTAATAGCATCTCCTCTGATTTTCCCGATCGCACTTCTAGATCATTCTAGAACATTTTAAATTATTTTACACTAAAGATATAAAAATATCGTCAAATTCAATTTTACAATTACTTACGGTAAAATTACGGTAAATTTTAGTAAAATAGTAATTTATTGATAATTTTGGCTATATTTATTGTCTTTATATTGTTATGTTATCTACAAATATTTCCCTACTTATGCATAAAATAAAACAACATTCTTCTAATAATCCTAATAGGAATCGCTGAATAACAGGACGATGACGAAATCTAAACATATAATTTAATCTTTGCCACAAGTAATTGCAGATATGGTGTGCTAAAAAAATTGAATTTATAAAAATAATACACGCATGCAAGCATATCAAATGTTAATACTTTATCTAGACTTTAGCAGCTAGCTATAGCAAAAGAAAAATTTCGTAAACGTAAATATAATATATGTATATATATATATATATAATTATAGTCTATGTTAATTAGCTCACATTGATATATATATATATATATAATCGACATCGAATCGACATCGATTTGACATCGGACGATGTCGATTCAATGTTGATTCCATTTCTGATTAGGAAGTTTAAGAAATTACGATCGGAGAAATAATTCGCGCACTTGCTTTTTCGGGACCTGTTTGAAACCGGAAACGAAGAACGCGAAACGTTCAAATCGCCACCGTATCCAACAGAAAGTTTAAAACCACCGGAGTCGCAAGAGTGACTCGCACTCGCGCTCGCGCGCGCCCATCAGCTGATTTTTGCGTCCGGTTCGACGAGTCATGCTTTTTCTTCCGGTCCGATGCAGACCGCCGTTTCAGTATCTGCGGGATCGACGGTGAAGATGGTAGATGAAGCTGGTGACAGGTTCGTAGACGGGATTATTCTCCGCTGTCGTCCGTGGCGTCTCGACGCCATCTGCGTGAGAGATACGTCGCCGGACCGACGTCTTGGCGGCGCGATTCCCCGTCGCCATTGCGACGGAATTAACCTCAAAGTCACCGCGGCAGCAGGCGGCGAGTTAATTTTTAATAAATCTCCGGGTCTCGCGTGACTCCGAATACTTCGAGGAATGTTGAATTCTTGATTTCGAGACAATGTTCGATGCGATTTCGTAGGACACAGGAGATTTTTAGTCGCAACTCTGATTTTTCGTCGTACTTCGTTGAAGCGGCTCACATCGGCTTCTGTCACTTTCACTATCGTTCTTTCGCGGATCTTTAATATATATATATATATATATGTGTGTGTGTGTTGTGTGTGTGTGTATGTATGTATGTATACGCGTCTCATTATTGTGATAATTAATAGCGTCTAATCGCGAGGCCGCACAAAATACACGACTTTGATCTTAGAATTAATCTCACCAGGTCGACTTAGTACGCGATCAAAACAAATCTTACGTTGATTGACTGTAATCTATGTCTTACATAACACATGAAAGGAAGAAATCTTAAACAGGCCAGGATGTAATGTTGTTTACAGAGCACTTTATGATGCATAAATCGTAATTATATGTAGCTTATACATGAGGTTATAAATAAATTACAAACTTAATCTCTTGTATGAGAATAATTTATATATATTTTTTTTTCAAAAGATTTTGCACTTATAGAAGTGACCCTGGCATGCTAAAGTTAATTACATAAATATTGCAAACGCAATTATGTTACAAAATATAACATTAGCTTAGAAAGTGCTTAAATAGCATCTCAAGCAGAACAATAAGTCATTATCATATATCAAAATAATGTCAAAATGACTCCAAAATGATTATTAAAAGTCATTTTTCAATCATTTCCAATTCATTTTAATGTCATTTTGACATTGTTGTGACTTGTTATTCTGCTTGAGATGGAATGTTAAAGCAATAACTGCATTCAGCAATAAAAGCACCTTTGCGATTGGTGTAAAATTCTTTAATATGATTGGTCTTTCCCTTAGATTCTCACAGAATCTAAATTTATAAATATCAATCGTATTAAAACGTCTTACAAAAGTTGCCAAGTTACTTTTATTTGTTGAAAGCAGTAACATTACAACACTGTTGTGACATTCTTGTTCCATATTATCTGAATATTAGCTCATACATTTGTTTTTTTTTGTAGGGATGAATCCTCTAATGTTGCCATTATCAGAGAAGTATACGACAGTGAAAATGCCCACGAGACATTTGAATACGAGTTAGAGCGAGCGCTAGAATCAGAATGCAGTTTAATTGTTATCGAGCCGTCGAAATTAGGTGATGAAACCTCCAGATGGATAGCGGTAGGAAATTGTCTTCACAAAACTGCCGCATTGTCGGGTCTTGCTGCGATCGTCACAGGTTTGTCTAATTTATATAAAAAATCTTCTCATGCACATTATTACAATTATTATTACAGAGAAATGTCCAGGATTTTTTAAGTCTAGGCTTGATATATCAGCATCACTTATTACTTTCCTTTTTCTATCTCTATTAAGAACAAAGAAAACTACAAGTATTGTATCATGCCTAAAATTATACATCTTGGACATCCTGTAGTATTATATTATTCTTAATAAATTATGCGAGTGTTACAATATCATATTACGTACGTGTTACAATTATATGTTAACTCATTGTAGCTTAAAATTACATGTATTGCTGATTAATAATATATTTTATAATATCTCTTACAGGATTAGTTTGGGGCGATCGACCGTACATCTGTGGTCCATTAGGTTTTACGTCAGTTATAACCTGCGGATTATATACAGTCTCTTGGCAATTTGATCCCTGCTGCCAGTATCAAGTAGAGACTGATACCAGCAAATTACCGCACGTTGAACTATTAGCTGTTCTAGGTCCGTCGTCTCCGACGTTTCTTGTAAGGAAAGACGATAAGAGGAGACGAATTCTTCATACAACTATTGCATTGGCAGCCTTCGGTATTACTGCCTGGAGAGTATATCAGGCGTTCAAGTGAAAAAAATTATTACTGGCATTGGTTTTGACTTATAGGCCAGAATGAAATAATAAGGTAGGCCACATGATGTCGAATTTCATAGTAATAGGCCTACAGAATTCCTTGAATGAAAGGAAACGTGCAAACTCGTTTATTCTCATGCCGTGGTATATTATGACACAAAGTATTCTCTCATTTTGACGATTGACTTATAACTTTTTGATACTACCTCGCAGGTGAATGCTGCTTATGTGATGACTAAACCACATAAATACAAGTAAAAAGAGCCAGAGCTTTTATCCAAGCTTTTATATTGGCATATAATTTGAGATCGTTTTTGTTTTTGTAATTTTCATCTTGACAAAATTTTCAAAAATAACTTTGCAAAGCTGGAAAGACTATGCAGTCTGTATAATGAAGAAAAAGAAATATTGACATAAGTGTTCTTAGAATGATTAAATTTACAATAGTACATATGAATTTAGCATTATGTATTTTTAGACTGTAAATAAAATAGGTAGAGAGAGAATACAATACGTATGATATGTCAAAGGATATATTGCCTAGATTTTCTCACCCAACAAAATAATCTATGTTGAATTAGATATCAGAAAGATATATTGATCATAAAAATTCAATTTTAAATTTTATTTTATTAATCATAAATATAGAATAAGATATGTACTTTTTTCATCACAAGTGCGTGTACGAAACTTATTTGCATTAATCCTGTCAAATGAAAGTTGGCGTCGCAAACATTCCTATAAATGTTTAACGATAACAAAAATTAAAATTCTGTACATTACGAACTCTCATCACGTGATATAAAATTTATGATCGTACGAATGAATTTCTCTCGTTTGTTGTGTGTACATCGACACAGAAGCTCAAAAGGTGAACAGTGTACATAATTCTGAACATTGCTGTAGAAATTACAAATCAACCTTAGGATGATAACAGATATACTTTATTATATTTTAAAATATCGTTATGTATAGCACAAAATTTAAGAAACGAGAATTGTAAGATCAACATCTGGAAATCCATACGTTTGGATTTCGTTCTAAAAAATTCTGTTTTTATACATGAAGCAGGAACATGGTGAACGTATTTCTATTAAAGACTTGTTTCTCTAAATATGTTAAATTAACAAATTACAATTACTAGAAAAGAAAGTCCATTGCACAGAACAAGCTTACTATTACTAAAAAATTACATTATAGCAAAAAATGTAATCAAGTTTTATTTGAAGTACATTACAGTTTTTTCAGTATGTCTCAAGAGTGTTGTAGTTGCATTCTATATTTATATATACAATGTAACTACATACCAGAACCGTTTGCATAGTGATTACATAAATATTATATAGTGATTAATGTATGTAATCGCTCGATGTTACGTTTAATATTACATTTAATTATATTTTATAATATAATATAAATTTTTATCACGTTTCTTTATATAATCTATTTTATTGTATTAAAGAATAGATATATAATACAACTTAAGGAAGACATGAAAATGTGATCAATATATGGGATATTGGAATGGCTAAATCTGTCATGACAACTAAGATTTTATTATGGTAAACATATTTTTTCAAGTCTTATTAAAATTGTTATATTTTAAGTAAGTTTGTACCACTTAAATAAATAGAGAAAATTAAATGAAGTGTTAACAATTTACAAAATAATTTTAATAACACATTGAAAAGTACTATAAATAGATGTGCTATCTATCTTGTGAACAATTTATATATTTTTATCATACATTTAATTACATATAATCCTGTATTTACATTATAATATTCAAATATTTTACAAATAATTATTAAACAAATGTATATAATTGAGATCTTTATCATTTAAAATATAAAATATTAGAATTTTATTGATTTTAGAAGCCTTATATTATCAAGAGATGGATAGCACACTTGATACCTTTTCGGCGTCAGTTTCAATTAAAA
>NW_017305536.1:6213002-6219057 GCF_001594115.1 Trachymyrmex septentrionalis | reverse complement strand
TATATATATATAAATGAACATAATAACTTGAAAATTGATTATACAAAATTTTATCCGTAACCTCTGTCAAATTATATAATTACATGATATCTGATATTTTTTTATTTTACATATAAAATAATATATACATATAAAATAATATATATATACACTTAACTCCACGATAAATAAAAAGCACGTTGACCGTACTTGTGATAATGAAAATAATATTATTTGTCTCGTGCTAATTTTCTCGCACGCTTTTGCATAATCCAGAAATAAAAGGAAGGGAACAGAGTTCTAAGTACTATAGCGCACTTTGGAGAAAACGATGCAATTGTAACTTCCTTTTCTTGCTTCAATACAGATTTTAAAATACATTCAGCTACAAACTTTGGTTGAAAACCACTTTCAGTTGTTTTATCCATTACTATGATAAAATAACGTATATTAAAAAATCATATGGAGACGATATATTAAGAATATTTAACATTTCTATCAAGAACATAGTTACTTACGTCCATAAACTTGCCCGTTTCCTGTCAAGGCATTAAGAGAAAGAGATGTTTTAATATATCCTGGATTGACAACTGTGAATTTTATATTTTTGTCACATAGCTCTGCTCTTGCAGTATCGTACCAAGCTTGTAATGCATGCTTAGATGCAGCATATGCAGATCTACAAATTAATAATTAAGTAATTCGTCGCAAAAAGAATAGATATTGACTTATAACCGAATACATGCCTAAATGGAATAGCGATTCTCCCTTGAACACTACTTATACCTATTATATGACCAGACTTTTGCTCTATCATATATGGAAGAACAACTGTAAATTAATAATGAATTATGAGCCTATATATAGTAGTCTATATAAATCTCTTAAGTAATATACTTACTTTTGCTTAATGCAACCTGAGAAAAATAATTCGATAACATGACTTTTATATCTACATCAACATTTGTATCAATAACTTCTCCTCTATATGAAATACCAGCATTATTGATTAGAATATCAATTCTACCATGTATCATTATAGTTTTTGACACTTCATGTTTCAAGTTATTAATATCAGTTAAATCTAATGATAAAACAATAGGTGGATACGTTGGAACTGTCTAAAAGAAAAGCAGAATAATTGATATTCAATAAATTTGTCTATTGAAATGTGTATTATGTTACATACTTGATGAGTATTCATTAAATCGTTCTTTACTCTCTCTAATTCCTCTTTTCTACGAGATACCAAGATAATTCTACAACCCAAGCTATAGAATGTGTGAGCTAAAGCTTCTCCTAAGCCAGAACTAGCACCAGTTATCATAACTAATATTATAAAATCAAATATAATAAAAATATAATAAAAATATATCCACAGAAATATTCAAATATATATTTTGTGAAATATATTTTGCTTATATTTTATACGTTTTATACTTATAACAAAATTTTTTAAAAACTTCACAAGATATTACCTTATTACCAAGAGCTGTTTTCTTCCGCTTTTGCAACATAATGTCATAAAAATGATACACCAACCAAGGAATGGTGATTGGAAGACCGAATAATTTGAATAACCACCATATAATTTTCCATCCTGCTAAAGTTTCTTCCTTCTCGTTTTTCATAATAACACAAATTTCAATCGAATGTTGATAGAATTAATGATAATAAATATATTTAATTATTAAACTGTGCTTATCAATTGTTATCTATGAATATAATTATTTCCTGATCAAAGGTTGCCATTACTTAAGAAAGTTATTACAATTGCAATCGCACAGTAATAATGTCAGTCAGAAATATAACCTTTGAAACTTGACTGACTATGTCATCAGATAAATACTGCGAAGTTTGCCGCTCTTTGCGATAAGAGACCTAATCCTTTTATTTGCACTTTTTACACTTTATACTAGTTTTCCTTCTTCTGATATCTCATATACGTATCCATCCATCTCACTTTGAAACTAGAAGTGTAAAATAAAATGCAGAGCAAAGAAAATATCTCAGATTTACTTTTTTATTACTCTTTTTTCTATATATATTTCTTCATAGCAAGTAATTTTCATTTAAACAGCAGTAAGAAATATAATTTGTAAATATAATATATAAAAGAAAATTAATTATTTTCAAAATCTTTTTAATTATCACTTATCATTTATTGTATGCCTTTGCTTATAAGTTAATCCAAAAAATCAGACGTATCGATATTTCAACGGACGAGGATATATACCGATATTTAATTATTTGAAAGTATCGAGAGTTCCTCTCGTTCTTCTATCGAAGAACCATTCACTACCGCGCAACTTCACGCAGTGCCCGGTATGGGGCACTACTCCATGAATAACCTCGCAAGTATTACAGCTGATAGTGTTAATTGAATCATCAAAATGACTTGATTTATTCTTTCGGGAATTTTTCTGCACATTATCGTACGCATCTTCAAATCACTGCAAATACGCTCTCATAAATCGTACGTAAAACTATATATCTTTCTTTCTTTCCAGGTCGATGTCGGTTGATGTCGGTACTCGTATTCCCACAGAACGAAAAAAGGAATATGTATTACTCAGTGGCTGCAAATCGTGCACAATAATCGTTGCGACGCGTTACTAGCGTCTAACCGAGCAATAAACACGAGTACGCGACGTCCTGGTATGATAAATCCCAACTTAACCTAGAACACCTAACTTGAGGTGAAACTAGGTTCCTCCGAGCATTGTCGTGCACGTTACAATACGTTTTGTTAATATATGTTGATGTAATTTAAATAGCAAGCAGAATGGAGACTCATGAGGCAGAGCATTACGTGACGTTTCCTCTTGGTGAAGTGCACGATGCTATAGAGGAAAACATGATATCTCATGAGGAGATATGCGAGCAGGTTGACGAATGTGTTCTTCAGGAAGGCCTTACAGAGGTCACGGTCAGTAATACTGCTAATACTGACATCGTAGAGTCTCAAGGTACCATCGAGATCCTTGCGGAACAGTCGGAAGAGGAGGACGATACTCAGGTAGTGTATCCGATGTATATCAAGCAGGAGGAACAGCAGCAGTACACATCAGGCGATGACGAGTCCATGGCTGTGGAAGCTCTACGTCAACTGGGCGGTATGTATCCATGCTTCGAGGACAAGAAAATCAGTTGTCCAGTCTGTAAACATCTCTTTACCCAAGAGGAAATAGTTGAACATCAGACTATATGTCAGTCAACGTCCAAGCTATCTTGCACCACTTGCGGAGAGAGATTTGAAAGAAAGATTGATTTGAATAATCACATGGTTTGCCATCAAGTGGACCGTCCTCATGCATGCAGGACATGTGGTAACTTGTTTCGTTCCAAGCAAAGTTTGCAGTCGCATACGATACAGGCACATACGCAACATGTTGAACGGCCACACAAATGTCCATTCTGTGACTCGGACTTCCAGAGGCCTTCCAGTTTGTCTAATCACATGAAGATACACACGTATGTTGCGGGACGAGGCATCATGCAGTCTCAGAGTAATAATATATCCCAGCCAGCAGAGACATTCAGAAAATGGCCAGAAAACCCGCCTGATTCACAGAATACTTCTCAGGTGGTATTATCCTCTTCATCTGTCGAATCTGTACAAAATTATGATGTATGTCAAGTTCAATGGCCGGGCTCGTCATACAATTTTAATAGCGGACAATCAATAGTTACCACAATGCAGAGTCAGGATACCAAGCTGGATACGCTGCAAGAGTTTACAGTGATGCCCAATGGTGAAATGACACAATTTAGCGAGTATACCGAACAAAATAATATCAATGATTCTGTAAATAGTAGTCAACAATACATAACGATAAATTCATTCAACACTCCCGATGGGATAATCAAAGTCGAGACGCTTTACAGATGCAATAATGCGAATAAACAAGATTATGCAGAAGCCGAAATGAATAATAGCAAGCAGTGCATATGTAAGCATTGCGGAATGAAATTTTCCCGTGCAACCGCTTTGGCATCTCATGAAAAGATTCATGCTTCGAAGAACAATTGGAATATGCCGATCGAGTGCGAGTACTGCGACAAACAATTTCAGGACGAGAATCACTTGACGACCCATCAAATCACCTGCACTAAGAAAATAATGCAAAACAACATCGAACAAGGTGTGTCTAACAATAAATGGGGTAAGCACGCTTGTTCGGAATGCGGAAAAAAATTCACGACTAAGCAGAAGATGTTTCGCCACCAGTGGATTCATCGCAAGAAGACTCACTCGTGCGAGGTGTGCGGCTTGCAGTTTGAGAAGCAGAACGAGCTGGACGAGCATAGGTTGTCGGTACATCCTGGAGATTCGCCATTTACTTGCATGGAATGCGGAAAGAGCTTCGTGTCGCGACAGGGTCTTTGGGAGCACGGTAGAACGCACGCCGGAAGTCCGGCCCATTTTCAATGCGATACCTGTTCGAAAACGTTTTCGTCTCGTCAAGGGTACTTAATACACAATCGTACACATACTGGTGAACGACCATACGGCTGCAAATATTGCTGGAAGGCGTTTCGAGACGGTGGAACTTTGAGGAAGCACGAGCGAATTCACACAGGGGAGAGACCGCACGTGTGTCCATTGTGCTCGAGGGCTTTTAATCAGAAGGTAGTTCTGCGCGAACATGTTCGATGGGTTCACGCAGCGGGGAAAAACGAAACGGAAGGGAGTCCCCCGTATCAGTGTCCACTTTGCGGCGCTCTGAATCAGGATCGCGATGAACTCTGCGCGCATATTGTTAAGCATTCGGATCAGATGATAGCTGAAGCAAAGGCGAAAACTAATAGCGATGCCTCTCCAAAGTCGAAATCAGTAAAAAAAAAGTCGTCAAAGTCATCATCGTGTAACGTGAACACACAGACGGAGCAGAATTTGGACTTTATGCAGAAAGTGGAGCAAAACGAAGCTTTATTGTCCATCACGGATACAGCTGATAAATCGGATGATATGCATGATATAAACGAGAAGCAAAACAACGCGTATGTTGTAGTTGCCTCTGAAAAACGTAGTGATGGCTTCATAGAAATAGCCGAGCTCAAGCATAGCAATATACGATTCATCGTTGATGGCAAAGAAGATGAGAATATCCAGGTACTCCAAGTAGAACAGGATCAGACAGATCCTCTCGATATGATTGCTATAGACAAGCAAAACGACGCGACGAACATTATGTCCGCAGAATCTGATACACTCGATGAAACAGTCGGACAAAATGATATGCCCACAATACATTTGATTGAGTCTAAACAGGACAACACTCTAAATATAATATCGAAGCAGAACGAATCGCTACCCGTTCTAGCGATACCAAATCCGCAAGGTCATGAGAATTATTCCAGTCAAATTGTACAGATAAGTGGCGCAGATATGTCTATGGACGTTGAAATTCTGAAAGAGAGAGAGAATCGTATTAAAAACGAGCAAGATTCTTTAATACCGGACGAAACATCACATGTTATTATACAGTATAATCACGATAGCGATGGAGATGATTTTATTTGCGAAATCTGCGAAGAAAGATTTGAAGGCAAAACTACATTGAAGGAACACATCAAGATACACATATAATTATCATTTCCACTTTACCGTTTGCATATTGCTTGTAATATTTCACATACTATTAATGACTCTATAGAAAGTATGTGTGAGTATATGCATGATGAATGTCCCTTACCAGTGACTTAAGATGCACAGGATTTATTTATCACCTATATACAAGTAACAAGTTTAATTCTTCTAGAAAATGATTTTCTAATTTTGAAAAAATGAATTTTTCTAGAAAAAGATGTAAGTAAAACAAGATACTAATAAGAAGTTAATTGACTTAACATGTATTATTCTAATAAGAAGTTAATGTACATAAATTGCACAGTTAGTGTACATAAATCTAATTTACAATATACATTTTAGTTTTTTAAGTTAATTATATAGGTCAAACATATTTATAAAATCCGAAAAAAATGTTATAATATGGCTTTGTTTGCATATACATATACATATATACATGCACACGCACATACACACATTACACACGCGCGCGCGCGCGCGCGC
>NW_017305536.1:6209965-6212902 GCF_001594115.1 Trachymyrmex septentrionalis | reverse complement strand
ATATACATATATACATGCACACGCACATACACACATTACACGCGCGCGCGCGCGCGTGTGTGTGTGTGTGTGTGTACTTTTTTGTTTTTTTTTTTTATTTAAATGTGTCTTATAATGTTTTTAATTTTGTAATTATGTTTTACTTTTTGGAATATATATTACAAATTTGTTCAACAACTCATGATATTTCTGGATAAAAGACTCCGCACAAATCGTATGAATTGAAAAAGTGGCTTGGATCAAATTGGATGATACTGCGATATTTTGTTAATTATGAGATACTGATCAAAAGTTTTCTTAGGCCAAACATAAAAAATGAACAGATTTAAAAGTATGTTTATCTGCTAAACTATTTATTTTGTAGTAACTTTCTTTTAATACTTCTTTTTGCACAGAATAATGAGATTCAATTGGTGTAAGGAAAAAAGTTTTTTTTTTCTTTTTTTCTTTTTTTTTTTTTTAAGAAATATATGTAATTTGCAATATGATGTACTTTCTGTACATCAATTGATTCAACTCATTATTCTGTGCACAAAAACATTAAGATACAGTTACTAAAAAACGAATAGTTTAGTAGATAAAGATACTCAGTTCAATTAAACCTTAAATAGAATTTTTGGATAATGCCGCAGCAAAATTTGTTCATTGTTTTATGCTTTGGCCTAAGAAAACTTTTGATCAGCATTTCATAATCTACAGAATATTACAGTTTCAGCCACTTTGACCGAAGACACTTTTTCCATATGATGTATGCAGAAATTCTTAAAAAATTTTACTATGCGCAATTATACGTACAAAAAAAAAGCAAAATTTCTACAATATAACAATTAATTTAATAGAGAGATTAATCACTTTTTATTCCAGTTGAACGAAAAATTATAAATGTTAAGATAGCTTTAGATGATTGTAAAAGAAATTTGATTCTTTCCTTTTTGCTATCCAACTGTATCTGTATTAAATTGACAAATAAATTCTAATTATACTTATATATTTGCCTTTAATTTAAATTTGTATTAATGACTATATTTATATTTTCTGTAAATGGAAGATAGACATATAGATTATATTTTTGAACAACACTCTAAATGTTTACTTTTATCTCTAAATGTTTTTTGTATTATTTTTAAATAACTAACTGATTTTGAGAAATGCATAACATATTATTTTAAAAGTAGTTAAATTATTTTCTCTATATTTTTTTTTGTTCGTAAAGCAATGATTACTAATGAACTAAAAAGTCTCTCTATATTTTCTTATGTCTCTCTATACTTTCAATAAATATTACAATTTATTTTTGAATACAGATACATTAAAAATTTAAATATATATATTAAAATGTTTCAATGAAAGAATAAAAAGCAAAATACCATAAAGATGTTCCTCTTGTCATGAAAGAAAATACTACGCGAAAACAAAATAAAAAAAACTGTAGCTTGATTTATTGTAACTTTATATATTTTTCTGTTCATGTTATATATTCATATAAATTTTATAATACATAAAATTACTAATAAAGTTAGGTAAAATAATGACTAAGTAAAATTAATTTAAAAGGCACTGAGATACTGTAAGATACAAGATTAAATAAAAATCATAGTAAAAATTACCATGATTTTTATCATGATGAAAATTATTTTACATTTTGTCTGTATATTGAACAGATGATTGTCGATTTCTTTGTATATGTATCGTGCAATTGTTGAAATCATGCAGTTTCAATTGATAAAGAAAAGTGTGATGCAGAAAGTAAAATCTACAAAAAATACTAAAAGAAATGTGCTCTTTGTTTTCCGTTTCTTGCTTTTAATCTCTTGCCTTTTTCCTTTTTTTGCGACTGTTTTATCGACAATCATGTGTCTTGTCACGTGTCTTTTCAAATTTATTAACTTTTATTTCGAACAGAAATAGAAACAAAGAAACAAGATAATAAACTTTTAGAGTGAATCTCACTCTAAGGAGTGAGATCTCATTTTTAAAGATTGAAAATTAAATTTTAAAGTAAAAACAGACTATGAATACCGACTTAAATTAGGCATTTAGGCTAAATATCGCGACACGTGAAGAATGAAATTCGCGCGTACGGTCACGTGACCTTGTCACTACCGGCAGTACACAACAACGGTCGCGTTTAGCAGACTCAACTGTTGCGGAGCGGATCCGTGTTTCCGTTAGCGCTCGCTATTGGTGTATTCTCCTATATTCTAGAAGAATACACTCCGCCCGCAATAGCTGAGAGTTGAGTCCGCTGAACGCGACCAATGCGTAATTAGCGCGGGTAGTTTTTCACGGACGCCGGTCATGTTGCTTTTTAATTCAAAGTTTCTCGACGAGTACCATTTCGAGTCATTGCGAGGATATTTCATAGAAGAGAGAAATGCGTCACTTGAGATTTATCACTGAAATCTCTCTCTGTCGCTGAGATTTATCACCGAGTAAGGTAAGATTGAAATGAGCACCACTGCGACGCATGTTTACCACGCGTCTGGTATTCGTTTGTGCCGTTTTCATTCATATTATTAATCATCCCGCAATAATATAAGACGTATATCACGCAGCGAGTGACTTTTCTCTAATTATCCAGCAAATTAACGTATCGTAGAACGCTAACCTCTTCTCGTCGTTCCGTGCCGCCGATCGTATCACGGTATCACGGAAATTTTTAGATCGCGGAAAGATATATTTTACGTTGAGATACTTTTACAGTATCGTGAATCGTAGCTCGAAACTCATCTTTCGTTCCTGGCGTTGCTTCAGGACACCAGTTTTAGCCGTTATGTGCGAATTGTGCGCCGCAAAATCATTCCGGAGGAAACCTAACCTATAACAGCATTTGAGGTTATACTTGCGTTGATCCTCCACAGATAGGAAAGACATTTTTCTCTGAATTATTCGTCCACCTTTCAAAGCTTTTCAAGGATTCTACTACAAGTGTTTGCA
>NW_017305536.1:6207952-6209865 GCF_001594115.1 Trachymyrmex septentrionalis | reverse complement strand
GATCCTCCACAGATAGGAAAGACATTTTTCTCTGAATTATTCGTCCACGTTTCAAAGCTTTTCAAGGATTCTACTACAAGTGTTGGCAGTAAATTAGAAATAAGAGCACCGTGAGTAACCATGCCTACTTGGAATCAGATTCAGGCTCAGCTGCGAAATCCCAATAATCCAGTCGTGTTCTTCGATGTATCGGTGGGAACCACGGAGATAGGTCGCATGATCTTCGAACTATTCGAGGATGTCTGCCCAAAAACATCGGAGAACTTTCGACAGTTTTGCACCGGGGAATACAGAAAGGATGGCGTTCCTTTGGGTTTTAAAGGTGCCATCTTCCACAGAGTAATCAAGGACTTTATGATACAAGGCGGTGACTTTGTCAACGGCGATGGTACTGGAGTGTTGAGCATTTACAGCGGTGGAACATTCCCTGATGAAAACTTCACATTGAAACATGACTCACCTGGTCTATTATCTATGGCAAATAGCGGCAAGGATACCAACGGCTGTCAGTTCTTCATCACGTGTGCCAAGTGTAATTTCTTGGATGGCAAGCACGTTGTCTTTGGTAGAGTTATTGATGGCCTTCTTGTCATGAGAAAGGTAGAAAATGTTCCTACTGGGCCAAATAATAAACCAAAGATTCCTGTAACGATATCTCAATGTGGACAGATGTAGTGACAATATTATTTTGATCTTCATATGAATTGACAGTTATAATTATATGTGAATTAACTATATAATTATATTTATTTTTTTCAACAACATACAATAAAAGTAATAGTTTTATAATAGGTACAAACTGCAGTTATATATATATTTAAGGTTATAAATGTAAAACGTAAAAATAAGATCTTTTACTGATCTTAATTTTTATACTAATTGTTCAATAACCTTGCATATATTATTATGCAATATATTACTATATCTTTCATTTATATAAATAAATTTGTACATGATAAATATGTATTATATTTGAATTTCTCTTAGGCTGTTTTTACTTATATCAGAAATGAAATATTCAGAAAGAGAAAGAGAGAAAGAAGGAAAACAATGCATCATGTAATAAAATAAAAAAATCGAGTTAAATAATATTTTATTTTTACATTTAGGAAATTACAAACTTGGAAGTACTTTAACATATAAATTAGTAAAACGAAACTTATTTAACTTAAAATTTGTGCTACAATTCAGAATCTAATTTTGTTTATAATTTTATAAACTGAAAAGTTAGTGTTCTAACTACAAATACGATTAATTTAGTTATTGATACAGAATTTTATTTGAAAAATGAATATCTATAGCTAAAATTAAGTAGAGTTTGGGGACGAAAAAAAATTCAGTTATTTTAAGAACTTTAATTTTATTTTAACATCTGTACATATGAAATAAATACTTCATTCTACTTATCATGTTCGTAAAATTCTATAATGTAATTGGGTAATTCTCCTGTATTACCTTTGTACGTATCGAAATTAATTTTTATAAATCGGAGCAAGTCATCGAAGACAAACGTACATACACATTGATATATTTGTATTAAGCATCGACCTGTAAATTTATCGATCTAAATCTGTAAATCTTTCTGTTTGCAAATATGTTTATTTTCCCAAGTACTATTTCATGATTTTCTTATCTTAAGGATTATCTATAACTAAAATAAAATCTATTTTTATTGGTCGATGCGACCATCAATTATACGATGTACTCCGATCAATTATACGAATTAATGAATAACGTACACTATATCCACGTGTCTGAAAATCTAATACAATTTTACTTTATTATATAGTGTCTCAAAAGATATATCTTTTCAGTTATTATAATTTTTTTTATAATTTTGGATATTTTTTTATGAATTATATCAGACATGTTATTTTTTATGACGTATTAATTTTTAATCAATTACGACACTA
>NW_017305536.1:6207456-6207852 GCF_001594115.1 Trachymyrmex septentrionalis | reverse complement strand
TCTAAACTTAAGTATCTTCTAAATGTAACGTAATGTTGATGTATGCTCCACTCAAATGGATTGTCGAGCGATTTACAGATCAATCGGCGAGTCACTCGATGCCTCCCTGATGTATCAACATTGATGCATCTTCTTCTTTGTAGTTTCGATTATAATATTGATGACAAAAAAAAATAGAATTCTGATATATCCGGTGTACACTGGGATCAGAATAATTGTTTGCTATTAATTCACTTGTAAATCTATTGAGATCGATACACTTTAATTATTCACTAGCGTTTTATATAAAACTATTAGAGTCCGTGCGTGCATCGGCAGTCATTATCACGTATTATATATGTACATCGATTTATCTCTCTCTATCGCTTATACAGACAGACAGACATATATATATAT
>NW_017305536.1:6203959-6207385 GCF_001594115.1 Trachymyrmex septentrionalis | reverse complement strand
GTGTGTGTGTACCAAAATAGATCAAACGACTACGTTAACTGTACGCGCAGCCGCCTCTAAAACCCACTTTAGACCGTCCGTAGCTCGGAACAGAATTTCTGTATGCGGGAAAATTCTATCTATAATTTTAATAAAAATCTTCATCTTATAAAAACTCGATCGTAATAAAAAAAGCTTATACTACTTGAATTTCTTTTTGCATTATATGTGTGCGTTCGTAATTAAATTGTTTAAGCCAAATTCTGTCGCTTATTACAGACTGTCTAAAATGTGCTTGAGAATCTCACGCTTTATCGCAAAACTTGGCTCATGTGCCATTGACGCAATTTGTTGCCACGAAGAATCACTCGTGCTCGAGATAATATACGACCGATCCATCGTTCATAAACGAGCGAGATCGTCTTCGGTGGTATTTAGCGAATTTAATCGGTGACGAATAATTTGACTAAACACTCACGTGGCGATGTAATCGGTGATAGTCGGTCCTTATCAACAAACGCGACTTCGGGAATCGGTAAATTGACGACGGTGGGCCGTCAGAGTTTCGCATCACACGGCCGTGTAGCGAGGGCCCTTTTTATTATCATCTACGTCGTCCCGAGTCGGCGCTGGGGACCGTCATCGACATCGTCACGATCTGAAATTAATATTTCATCAATAATTAAAATAAAAAAAAAAAGTTTTGTAGCTTAAAAAATAAATCAATATGTTAATTTTACTTAAAAAGTTTACTTATATTTATAAAATTTCTTTTCTTTTCATTCGACTAAAAAAATTTTAAAAGCTCTTGGTCAGTTTCTTTTTCGTTGTTAGCTTGATAATGATAATAATAAATGATAATGATAAATTTATTAACTGATCAAGAGCTTTTAAAATTTTTTTAGTCGAATGAAAAGAAAAGAAATTTTATTTTATCTTCTGTCATCGTATTTAAATAGAAGATAAAAATAATAAGATTTATGAGAAATAAAATAAGAAACAAAATAAATAAAACTGAGAATAAAATCATATCTCATTGACATATTTTGCAAAAAGTATGAAACTTGAAATTTGTTTAGAAACTGGAATAGGTTACCTGCTATTACAGAAACGGTCGTCGTCGATGGGGTCGACTTGCGAGTTATCGTCGACGACCATAATGGGTGTCGCGCCGTCGTGTAGGCTAGATTTGGAGATAGATCTTTTGTAAACGTCTCTGGTGACGCTCCTGGTGAAGCTGAACTTCCGTACGAGTTTCTTGTCGAGAGCGTTTGGACTCTTCGGGCCCTTCGCTCTGTACTCGTCCTCCGTGCCCTCGTAGTGAGCCAGCATCACTTCCGTAGCATGTTCCTCGATCACGCTAAGGGCATAATCGATGTCGTCCTCGGTCGCATCCTCCTTTGTCACGCAGAAACGCAAGATATACTTGCCCATCACACGAGCTGGTATCATGTGCAACCGACCGGAGGCGTTAATGTTAGCTAACAACTCCTGATTCATCTCTTCGCTCTCCTTCAATCGGAAGCACACCAGGCCGACTCGCACATCGTTCAAAATTTCGAAGCGCTTGTCTTTCTTCATGTGCGCCTCGAATCTCTTGGCTAGCCTTATGTGATTCCTAATGTACTTCTGCAAGCCGCTGATGCCGTACGATCTCATAACGAACCAGAGCTTCAACGCTCGAAATCGTCTGCTTAGCGGGATACCCCAGTGACGGTAGTCGATCGACTCGCCCGAGCGAGCGTGTTGAAGATAGAGTGGATCGACGACCAGCGCTGATGTGAGCTTCACTCGATTGCGCACCCACAGACAGGAGCAGTCGAAGTTCACCAGCAACCACTTGTTGGGATTCGTGTTGAACGAATCGGCATGTTCGATGCCGTCCATGAACGGTCTCATCTCCGGGCAGATAAAAGCGTTACCGGCGTAAGCGCCGTCCACGTGTAGCCAGATATTGGGATACAACTTGCACACAGGTCCGATCTCCACGAGATTGTCGAAGGCGCAGGAGCCAGTGGTACCCAGAGTGGCGGACACATAGAATGGCACGAGACCGTTCTCCACGTCCTCCTTGATGGCTAATTCGAGCCGTTTGCCACGTAACGCGGCCTTGTCATCCGGCTCGAGCACTCGGAGTTTCACCAGGCTTATCATCGCCGCCTTCTCCACGCACGAGTGCGACTCCGTGGAACAGTAGGCCACCAATCTCGGTAGAAACGCCGAGTCCTCCTTATTGGGTTCCTGCTCCTTCAGCTTCTTGATAACCTGCGTACGCGCCGCCAGCATCGTCACCAGGATGCACTCGGAGGCTGAACCCTGGATCACGCCGCCGCCGACTTTTTGCTCCGACAGAAACTCGGTCGGCAGGTTGATCGCCTTGGCGTACCAATCCAACACGATTGTCTCGAGCTCGGTGCAAGCCGGGCTGGCCGCCCACGAAAAGCCGATGCAGCCGATCGCATCTGACAACAGGTCACCCAGGATTGAGGGGAACGAGTTGCCGGACGGGAAGTAGGCGTGGAATCGTGGATGCTGCCAGTGAGTGATCTGTAAAAAGCATTGTCCTCCAAGTCGAGTAACCTACTTTTATGTTCTGAAATTGATTTATCCACAGGAAGAATGGAACAGAATGGAATGGGATAACAGAATGAACGGCGGAAATGCCGGTGGACAACAGCAACTTTCATTGTCACCGTGATAACATTGCATTGGATTAAGAACGAACTTCGCATGCGCTTGTGAAAAAGTCGCGTGTGTCGCGACGCGACGTTCTCAAAGTCGGTATCTCTGTCGGAAACGGAGATCGAAATGTTGTGACGTTGTCATCGTCCTTCAATTGTTCAGCCGACTGATCGTGGTCGATTAAAATTATTTTTAAAAACGTTTTCCATCATCACATTGGGCAATCTTAATTTACGAGATCGTCTTAATTTTTGCCTTAAATTTTACTTTAATTTTCACCTATTTATACCCTCTAAATTCTTTGGTGTGAAATCTCAGTCTAAAAGGTGAATATTATTAGCTAGTCTTGAAAAAAAGTGGCTTAATTTTCAATCTTTAAGAGTGAGATTCACTTTACAAATTTTAGAGAGTATATCAATTCTAATACCGTCGAGAGAGTACAAAATGAATTCTTTACTAACAATTTTAATAACAGTTTAGAAACTTTTATAAATCTTTTGTTTTTTAATTGGACATTACCTACTTAAATTTCGATTTGAAATAAAAACATATATATGTATATATCAAATGCCATGAATAGAAAGTGTTTTATGAATAGTACTATTAAATTTACCAATTCAGACAACACGCATGTTCGAAAATAAGACGTCTTAAAGACATTTTTTTTAAAGACGTTTTATATCTCGATTTTGGACTTTTCATTGTCTGCTGGAAAAATAGTTCTATTGACTGTGAATTCTATTGTTTGTTCTTTTACAAAGTTTA
>NW_017305536.1:6199969-6203859 GCF_001594115.1 Trachymyrmex septentrionalis | reverse complement strand
TTCATTGTCTGCTGGAAAAATATTTCTATTGACTGTGAATTCTATTGTCTTTTATACAAAGTTTGCATAATACACGTTGCATCGTAAACATTTTACATCACTGGCCGACCTTAACTTTTCCTCAAGTTCTCGCAAAGAGAGTGCATCTGGAAAAACTTGCTGCATCGGTAAAAAACTGAAAAAACGCGATTGATCTACCAAATGTCACGTTGTTAATTTTGTAAATCTCTGAGAAAGAGAGAGAGAGAGAATTTTTATCTATTTTTTTTTCTCTCTTTCACGTAGCAGGAACATTATTTATATCGGAAAAGGGGGTTGAAATCAATGGCAACAAAGAGAGAGAGAGAGAGAGAGAAGGGGGATCGATAATCGCGGCAACCCGTTACAACCGCAAACTCACTCCGGGCATTATTTTGCCATCGACGTCCATCATGATGGCGTCCCATGATTCCGGCTTAAAGGGTGCCTCCTTCGGCAGCTGAGGTCTCAGGTAACCGGGATCGACGTTCGCCGTCACCCTCTTGCCGTCCAGCGTGCGGATGTAGTCGCATATGTACTCGATCATCTCCTTGCCGCGCACGCGAAATTCATCGATGTTCATGATGCCAGAATACCCCGGGCTGGAATGCAGCGATTTTTGCGAAGAAGCGTCAAAGCGTGCAAATACCCGCCTGATTAGGCACGAACGCGACGTACCTACACGTCGCACATGCGTTCGTGACTTTCTTTTTTTTAAACGTTCCTATCGGCGCGGCCGACGCGCCTCTCTTCTCTTCGCTATTATCCTCCTATATTTGCTTTAGAAAAGGATCAAGTCTTCCGCGCTTTTGCGAGGACTCTTCGCGGCGTTATTAATTCTTTCGAGCAAAAGGAAATGTGATATCGATGAACGCGTCTAATAATAATCCGCAAAAATATTATGGAAGTAACGTCGTGGGATGCTCGTGTACTGAATTAATTACACACGAGGTACCACGTGATAAATATTATGGAGACGTAAGTTTGAACAAATAATACAATCGTGTATATTCAGCTCAAATTTCTGTTTGACGAAAACTTGAATTTCATAACAAACAAGTCATATTTTTTAACTGTTGAACGTAAAATCTGTAATTGTAGTTTTTTAATCGGTCATATTTTTTGTTCCTTTTTTTTTCCAGTAATCGAAACTTTCTTTTCTTTTTTTTTATAAAGTGTAACAAAATGTAGATTTTATAACGGAACTTTTAAAAAATCCAAGCGGAACAAGTGGAGAACGAAGCTTTATATAGAAGAACTTGGAACGAAGCGTGCCGGTACGCTCACATCTCTTTTCTGCTACCACTCGAAAAATTCATTACTCTTTGACGGAAAATCGACTGTTTACGCCAATTCTTTTTACGTAAGCGAATGCAGATTTTTAAAACGCGACTTTGAAAGGGGTGCAACTCTGAAGCGAACGAGTGGCGAACGGCGACGTTGATGAATTTCGACGGTGTGGCCCATCGGTTCCACTCACGTTTCGTTTCCGCTACCGCTCGAAAAGCTCCACTTTGGCGGAAAATCGGCCCCCTCGATCGCGCGTACTTCTTCTCGCGTATTCTCGTAACTCGAGCGCCGCGCGATTTTTCCTCGTACGTATCGAACATTTGCCGCGAGCCACGTCAGACGAGAGACTAGTAGCATCTGCCGAAGCGCCGGTCAGTTTTATGCGCGCCTCGGCTCCGTACGCCCCTGCTATCACGTAGATAAAATTAAGGTGAAGAGAGAGAGAGAGAGAGAGAGAGAGAGAGAGAGAGAGAGAGAGAGAGAGGAAACTGGGGAGGAAGCGTAATGAAATTTATTTTCCTAACAAATACAAAACCGATCACGAGGGAGAGGGAATTTTCCTTGCGAGGAAATTCCCTAATCGGTACGGTCCTGTGACGTATCTTCTAAATTCTAAAATCATCGTGGTGATTTCTCGGTAATTGGATCCGAATAAATTTACACGGATCTATTGATATTCAACATGAATATCCTAAAAATTGATAATAAATAAATACAATATGAATATTAATTATCTTTTTTATACGTTAAAATTACGTTTGTATACGTTAGAATAAATGACTAATACTGTAACATACTATGTGTTCTCTAAAACTTTTAAAATGAGTCTCACTCCGAAGAATGAAATCTCATTCTTAAATATTGAAAAGACTATCTCAATTTTCTCTTTAGAACTTTAGGGGATTCCACTCCAAAAAATTTAGTGGGTATCTTATTGATAATTTCTTTTCCAAAATATTTATTTTTTTTGTACACTAATATATTATAAACTTTGCGCATTATTACGCAAGTCGCTTCTTGAACGGATTCTTCTAAATAATTTTAGTATTATACGATAAAAATCGATAATTTTTTTCTCATTCATTTTTTCGCTATTACTGATTTATTATAGTCGTAGTACAAACAAAAGTAGCTTTTTTGCACATTTAACGTATCAGTACCGAAATAAACGCAATTTTTTTACCGATTAAGAGCATCGCTATAACTATTTTTGGCAATAACCATAGTGTTTTTACTAAATCGTAAGATCGATTCTTTTCTCAAATGTTTCCTTTATCGATGTTTGCAATATGAAAATTCGGAAGTCAGTGCTGCAGATCAGCATCAATGACGTTGTAGCGGGGTCGCTGTTTGAATAAATGTCCCATACAGTGTGCCATGTTCTGCGCACAGGGGTAAATTCTCCCCCGCTGGTCCCTTATCCTCATCGTCTCTCCATCGTTATAAATAGACATTTACTCTTCACCTACATTTACAACACACCCCGTGGAAGCGGTGACAGGTCACCGCTCAATCTTCGTAACACATACATACACATACACACATGCCGATCGTTTTCTCATCGCCACCTTCATGCATGATCTACTCGCAGCCAACGTTTTCCGAATTAAAATCCCGGTAGAGCTTCGGTGCTCATGAACGCGTGAGAAGTAATTAAAATTCGTTCTGATCGGTGACAATTCTTTTTGCGTATGTTACAATACTTGTATTATAGTAGCTATTTCAATGAAATTAGCGAATCCAACACTGTCAAGGATATCGCAGACATTATTTACTGAATCAGTTTCGTATAGTACGTAAATGAAAATTTTTAAATTAGACGTAGTACGAAGGCAAATAAAACAGTTACATAATAGTGCGCAGAGAAGATTGCGCTTCAACTTTTTGAAATATACCTACATTATTCAAACAACACAAAGTCTAAAATTGTGATATAAGACGTCTTTAAGTCATTTTTTAGACGCAAAAAAAACTTTATGATTCGATCTTAGACACTTTTTGTTGTCTGGGTACGTGCTTATCTCGCACATAGCACATAAACATAATTTTATACTTATGACTCTTAACTTATGACTCATTCTTGCAATATTTTAAAATTATGTCTTTAAACTATATTTTCCAATTTTTTTTTAGTAGTTAAAATAATTTTTAATAATTTTATACATATAAAGATATATAATAATGTATAGTATATGTATTTTTTAAGATTTTAATATTTTATCCAAATTTTGAATTTTTTTTTAATCGAAAGGGTTTTCTTTTTTTCATGAGAATTGGAAATTTAGTCATAAAGCATTCGAAAAATTTTAAGATTTTTCTTATATTTTTCAAGTTTTATATCTCCTTTTTTTTAGTTTTTATGATTCGGGCATGTAAAAAAAAACGACGCATAGTTGAGACTGAAAGAGACGTATTTAATTTTTTATTGAGTGAAACATACCACGGGGCAATTTCGGCGACATCTCATCGATTCTATCTTTTGATGAGCAATTTCAACACAAAGTTTGTTCTCTAAAGTTTGTTTTCAAGCCCATTTTAGACAATCTGTTATTCGCGACAGAATTTGGGACAAAATTCTATGT
>NW_017305536.1:6174863-6199869 GCF_001594115.1 Trachymyrmex septentrionalis | reverse complement strand
TATATATATATATAAGTAAAGCGACTTAATAATTACAATTAACGATTTAAAGCTTCAATTGTTTTACAGTAATTTTATTTTTACATCGAAAACATATAATATTAATGTAAAGACCTAAACCATTTTTGCAAGATTTAAATATAATAATATATGTAATTATAATTCGAGATAGAATATAAGATTTTTCTTTTCTTATTCATAATTATATTTACAATTTGACACATGAAAATATTAGGCATGTTATATACTCGTATATATAAAGAATTATTTCTCTCTGTCCCAAATTATATATGTAGTCTAAGGTGGGCTTGTATATCGAGATTGTCGGCAGTATCAGTTCCCGATGTAAAGTCGTAACTAGTGGATTTCCCTTCTGTCTATTTTCTTGGAGCACACAGACGGGGCACAGAGAGTCGTCTATTGCGATTGTTATACGCTTGCAGGACTCCTCGGAAAAATTGCACGAAGAAAGAAAAGGTCGATGTAATGCGATTACGCGCGGCCGTTGGGCGATCTGCCTCGCGAGGGCGAAGCAGACGGGGACGGATCCGGGCTGCATCCGTTACTGCTACCGCGGCGACTTCCGGTACCGCCGGTCTTTAGGCGTACCATGGTGTCCAAGTGGCGAAATCTGTGCGTGTGAAAATCAAGATAAAAATAATGACAAAAAACGGAAACAGAGCATTAGATAATGGGTGCAGGGATAACATTGTTGAACAAAATATAATTTTTTTTTTTTACGTAAAAATGGAGGTAATTTGCCTAGAGATAAAAAAAAATGCCCGCGCGCGAATTTCTGTACATGCACATGTTCACACATGTGTTTTTATATGAATTGCAGATTGGAAATGTGATCCCTGTAAATCAAATTTTGCAGTATTTAGTGACTGCAAACCACTTTCCAATTCAAAATATTGTATTTTTATGGAGGTCTATGTATATAAGTTTTTTGCATATTTAATTTTTTTATGTATATGCCGTAAATAACTTTTCTAAAATACTCGTCTGCTTGATTTATTATTATAGTGATATTCTTTTTTTTAAATTTCAATGAAAAGCATTCGGAAAGCATGATTTTTATCTTATAACTATCTTTTTTCCATGCAGACTGCAATATTTCCTAATGAAATTATTTATCATATTCATTAGCAACATCCTTTAAGTTAGAAGAAAAGATGTCTAAATAAAAATGCAAGTAATGAATTTTGATAGACATATTGTAGCTTATATTGTTATATGATACTTTTATATACTAAAAGATCGTCGGCTATATTTTCATAAATTGAACCTTTAAGATACCTGCACTTACGTAAACATGTTTTGCATACTATTTTAGAAATAAGTCTTTTTTTTGCATTGCAGATCGACCGGAGCGAAATTGATAAGCTTCTTTCATACGTGAAGAAATATTTCTTCTTTGACTTTTTACCGCATACATAACAGAATAAGTCTCAAGAATTTTTACATATTCGTGTCTTTTAGAAAATGGAAGAATAAGACAAGTAATATAAGAAATTAAACATAAATTTGCAGTAAGTAACTTAAATACTGTAAGCTTATACTTTCTCGTCAAAAGTGCTTATATAAATTGTTTATTGTTTTTTAGCTGCTTATTTAAATACTTACTTAGCACAAAATTAGCGCTTTTTTATTATGTATATTTTATATTTGTATATCTTATCATTTTGCTTCGGTCAATCTATAAGTAATGTAGAAAAGTCTTTTATTTCTCTAATATTAATCATAGAAAAAAGATAGGTTGATAAAGACCATATTTTCGGACTTTTGTTGGAATTCCAAAAAAAAGCATCTATATTACGTACAATAGTAAATCAATCGAACGAACATTTTAGGAAAGTTGTTTACGACAACATAAAAAATTACATATGCAAAAAAAAGAGAGATACAAACGTAAATACATCTTCATAAAAATATAACATTTTGAATTGGAAAGTAGTTCGCATAAGTCATTAAATACTTCAAAATTACTTTCGTTGGTTTGTTTAAGATACTTTTTTTACGTTTTTTTACGTTTTTTTCGTACTTTTACGAATGTAAAAATATCTTAAACAAATCAACGAAAGTAATTTCGAACTACGATGCTCTTCCTAACGAATTCGTAAGATTAAAACAAGAAACAAATAAAATTCGCTCTGACTGACGGGGGAGAAAAGTTGACCGGACGCAAAGGTAGCAGATAACGATGTGTTTCGTATCCCAGTGCTCTTTCGTATGGATCATTCTGAAATGAACTCGTACATTCAATGGAGTCAGATGTCATTATGTTAGTCGATATAATGGTGACGATAAGAGAAAAGACACTATTTGTCCCTATAAATAATAGCGGCACGTGATATCGGAACTGCTGTACACAAGTATAGTGTTACATTGCATTACGTCGTCGTCTGTACGATAGCGGTGTTCCCAGAATACGTGTTGCAACAAAATTTTCTACATAACCCTAAATGCGACAAGAAATAAATTTCATCTGCATCGATCAAATTGTATGACGAAAAATTACTTTTAAATTATTATTTTTTAATATTTTTTAATTTTTAAATATTCTTAAAAAAAATTAATTTGAAATTAGTCTTAAAATAAACATTAAAATCGCGAATTGTATCTTTATGTAAAAAATAATTAAGAACAAAAGATATTTTTATGAGTGTATGATTAACTCTTTGAAAACATGAATAGTTTCTAAGATCTAGTCTATTCATTTTACAAGTAATGTAAGTTAATAATAAATGTTCAAAGTTAGAATAAATAGAGTACCTGAGCGATAATTCACTTGTATCAGCAGCTTCTTTCGCCTGCATGAGATAAGCAAGTGGCCAAGATATCCAGGATTTCCTAAAAAAAATTGTATATACTTATATTAATTATACATGTTACATTTTAATCTTAATAAATTAATTATATTAATTGTATTAATTTATATTGATCGTATTAATTATATAATCAATAGTTTTATAATAATTAAAATGTAATCGTCTTACGTTCCGGAATGAGTATTCGATCCGATACCACCAATTGTTGCTTGCGTGTCGAGTTTAGCTCCTGTTCTATTCGGAGTTTTCGTGAATCCTGGCTGAATCGCAGGATCAGATACCATACGCACGAAGAAAGATCTCCTTTGCTCCAAAGTAGCCTTCCTCTTCTTCTCGCGAATATCCGCTAACTCGTCCATTACGTCCTGTCGTGCAAATATTCGACGATATACAAACATTCTCTTTTACCAGTTTAAAGTAATTATGTTCCAACTTACATTTAATTCCAATAATTCACTTAGATAGTCCGTTATAATGCTCCACGCCGTGTCTTAAACGTCACAGAATTAATTCAAGACGATACATATATATTTTTTTTTATACAACACGGAAATGAAGAAAATCCATAATTATAGAATATGTAATAATATTAGATAAAAATAATATATTTATATTATATTTATCTAATATTTTGTACACGTGATACATTAGTTATAGATAGAAATGATGAGCTGAACTATAATTATCACAAAACCTTCAATGAAGTATTCGAGAAAACTTGTGATGCATTGAGAAAGTTAAATATCGTACTTTATCTTAAGCATAAATTCAGGAAGACGAGTCTCTTTTTGAATAAATTATAAAATTATAAAAATAATTTACCAACATCTCTGGCAGTAGCATGAGGTGCGGATAGCGCGAAACGTATTGTGTAACGCTGATTCACTCGCGCCGGGATCATGTGTATCTTTCCTGAGTCGTTAATAGTGCTCAATAATTTCTGATTCAATTTATCGCTGCCTTTAGCGCGAAAGCACACCAAGCCCAGCTGTAATGAGCGTAGTAAACAAATGATGACACGAACAATACAGAGGAGAGTAAATATACGAGAAATTCTCTTACCACAACGTCATTGCAAACTTCGAATCTAGAATCCTTTCTGACGAGTGCTTCGAATCTTTTAGCAAGTTTGACGTGATTTCGGATATAAGCCTGTAGCCCGGATATCCCGTAGCTTCTCATTACAAACCACAGTTTTAATGAGCGAAATCGCCTGCTCAACGCTATACTCCAATGCCTATAAAGAACGTTTCATTATTTCAACTTGAAATTACTGTATAAATAGTAGTCTAGTGTTTTTTTAATGCATTTGTATGAACTAATATTTTTTACCAATATTTCAGTTATAATTAAAATTATATAATAATAACTAAATACGATGGGCAAATGTTGGAAGTTGATAAACAATGCAAAATAAGAAATAACTCAAACTATAGTAAAAAATTAAAGATTTTTCTAGAATCTCATCTAAAAGTGCAATTTTAAAATTCTGCTAAATGAATTGACTGACCGATAATCTATGGCTGTGTCCGCGTGTGTATGCTGTAAATACAGCGGATCCACAACGAGTGCGCTGGTAAGTTTAAATCTGTCGCGAACCCAGAGGCAGGAACAATCAAAATTCGTCAGTAAAAATTTATTGGTGTTGGTATTGAAGGAATCGGCGTATTCAACCCCATTCATCAAGTATTTCAATTCTGGACAGATGAAAGCGTTTCCGGCATAAGCGGCGTCCACATGAAGCCAAATCTGCATGCGAGATAAGATTTCGATTAAAAAAGAAATTGAACAATGCCCATATTCTAAATCTCTTACATATACATCTTTTATCTAATATATTTAAATCTCTTATATATGTATACTCACCCCTGGATATTTTTTACAAACCGGACCTATTTCCCTAAGGTTATCGAACGAACAGCAGGCGGTTGTGCCGAGGGTCGTTGAGACAAAAAAGGGAACATAGCCTTCAGCTGTGTCACTCTCGATCGCCTATCATTTAATCAAATCACGTTGAAACCAATATTGTAACAAGAATCGAGCGGAAAAATGACGAAGATAATATTTGCAATATTATATACAAATTTATAGAATTTTTTTCTGCAATTCTAACATTTTATCACGGTTAAATATCATAACATTAACATTGTTTTGTGATTAAAACTAATACGATAATTTGTTTAACTGTTTAGTTTTTAGTATCAAAAAATATATAATATAAACGTCTATATAAATGATATTAATTTTAATTAATCCTTAATACATGATTTTATTATTCATGTCCTGCATTATTTTTTCGAAAAATCTGAAGAATTAAATAAGTAACTATAATATTTATACACACACACAATTTTTTTAAATAGAAGACTCTAAATGTTTTTTGAATTTGTCAAAGTATATGTATAAGAATCACTTAATAATTTTTAAATATTTGATGAAATCAAGAAAATTAACTCAGAACACGAATCGTGTGTAGCAAAGGACCGAAGAATCCTCGTGAGTACTAAGTACGTCAATTTATGTCAATAACATGAATCTTTGAAATAGTCTTATTCAATTTGTAGCAATAATACCTAGACGCACCTGTCGCAAAGTCTCCCCACGAAGTACGCTTTTCTCGTCGGGCTCAAGGATACGCAGCTTTACGAAGCATATCATTGCGTCCTTCTCGACGGAGCTATGACTTTCCCGGCTGCAATATGCCATTAGTTTGCCGAGCAGCGCGGTCTCGTCCAAGTGTGCATGTGCAGGAGATTCCTTGAGTCTCGCAATTGCTTGTGCTCGAGCGGCCAGCATGCACACGAGAATGCATTCCGATGCTGAACCCTACGTACAGGGTGGTCCACATAAAGTGTTATAAGCAGTTCGTTTGGAAATTGTTAAAGACAGTGACAAAGCTCTCTTGCTTATTTGAAAATTCCTGTGACTCTTTACGGGACAAACAGGATATTACTGTTGGACCTTACAGAACGACAGAGCAGCGACTTATTTTTTGAGTAAACTATAGTTCTTTTTTTATATAGATCGATTCTTCTTATCTACATCATTTTACATGTAAAAGTATTTAAATGAGATAATCGGAAAGTGAATACTTTGTGAGATATTTCATACTTTATCTAATACGTTTTGATAAAAAAAATATGAAATATTTATATATTCAAATATTCACTTTCCGATGATCTTATTGTAATTCTTTCATATATAATGTAATGAGAAAGATCATTTCTTGATATATTTAAAAAAATGTCGAGTGTTGACTTTTTCCGAATATCGCAGATTCCGGATATTTTAGACTACTTCGAGGAAGAAACTAGAATTCTGTCAACTTGTTGAAATTTGAAAAATTGAAATTGGAGATGGATGTGGATTCGAAGATTCTGGTTTAGGGTACTTTATATCATTATTGTAAATATTCATATAAAATCTTCCACACCTGTATAACGCCTCCGCCTTTACTGCCTTCGCTAAAGTATAAGAAATCCGTAGGCAGTCCAATCGCCTTGCCTATAATTCAGAAAGATGATGAATCACTCCGTAAATCAATCGCTCGCAAAGTCGTACTACTGATCTGATAAAATATAAAAGCGGAAGAGAATTACCGAACCAATCGCAGACTATCGTTTCCAGTTCTGTGCAGGCCGGGCTGGCCGCCTAAAACAAATAAAATTTCATTTTGGGAACGGTCAAGCAAATAATTGCATATGATCCATCACTTAAATTCGACGCGAAATCAACATTGTGATCCTTTCCGATGTCAGTGAGAAAATCGAAGTGGTTTTAAAGCGTTGTTTTATCATCACGTTAAACTGCGACTTGTCTAATTATAGTTTTGCATAGTATTTACTCACAGCTTCTTAGACTGCTTGAGAAAATTTCTCACTCACCCAAGAAAATCCAATGCAGCCTATCGCATCAGATAGCATATCACCAAGAATAGAAGGAAAGGAATTTCCGGCTGGGAAGTAGGCGTGGAACCTTGGATGCTGCCAATGCGTGATCTGGAAAGAAGTTCATCTGATTGGTGGAAGCATCATTTTTCCTTACAGTCGATATAACTTTTCTTACGCTTTAGAAGTACTTCTTAATACAAGAAATAATTATGTAATAGAATTTTACAATTGCTTAACAAAATGCACTAAAATCCAATAGATTTAATATAAAAAAGAAACCATCCAAATCAATTTTTGTAAATGGCTTTAATCGAAACTGATCTTTGTAATAATTTATCAAATATTTATATGACATAAAACTTAATATTGTTGATTTCTTCCCGATCTCGCGAATACTCACGCCCGGCATGATCTTTGATTCCACGTCCTTCATTATCTCATCCCAAGATTCCGGATCATTCGGCGGTCCCGACGGCAGCAGAGGCCTGAGATAGCCGGGACCAATATCCGGAGTGACCCTTCTGTTGTGAATGTTGCTCATAAATTCGCAAATGTAATCCACCATTTCCTTCCCGCGAACGCGGAATTCCTCGATATCCATGGCGACTTATTACAAGTTCAATTCAGCGACCTTTGCTTCAGTTTGAAAATATTAAAATTCGTTTTTTTTTGTCGCTAAATAATATAAATATATTATATATTTTATCGAGATATTTTCGTGTATTGTTTTGGCATATTTATCGATTTAATTTTCTAATATTCTAATAAGTTTTACTTATTATAGTCGATCTTCTCTATTTTGAAATACTGTTTAATATAAGAGATAATCGCTTAATTACTATTCTATGATAATTTAGATAAGATGAATAAAATAAGAGAAAGAATCTTATTTTTTGATCGAAGTGGATTTTGGTGCTTATAGCATATAATATATATGATATTATATAATATTCACATTTAAAGTTTACAATATAAATATATTTTACAATTCTATTAAGCAAGACTTCAACTTATAGGATTCTTTCTCTTGTTCTTTGTTCTAATTCTGTGTACACACTTCTTTACAGTGATCTTTTTTTGCTTCTTCGCTTTAATTGCAAGCATTTCATCTCGTTCATTTTTCATCGTATTTTCCATTTTTTTATATATTTATCAAATCTTACGTGTTTCAATTATTTCGTGTATCAAGTCGTGTTTCTTTAAATTTAAATCATTATACATTCATTGTATTTGCCTTATTTATTATTTTTTAATTTATTTTTAAAAGTTTCTCTACGCGTATTATTTCTTTGAGTAATTGATTTGTTTCTAACAATAAGTGTTAGTATTACAGACAAGAAATAACATTGCGCCATAACTTGCTTTGTGATATCGTATTTTGATATTTATTTGTTCTGTATAAGAGACTTACTTTTATAAATATTTTAATATACTATAATCCTATATTTCGAATATCCTTATATATTTTTCACGGACAGGAATTTTCTTTTCCGGCTGATGCAAAAACATTTATAGCTATTAATATTTCTTTACAAATAAATATTTATAAAAATCAATTATTCACATTAACCACGATTTTTACGGCACTTTTTATTTACACCATGTACCCAATACTTTTGCAACTTTTATTCTTCTATAAAATAGAATCAATCTTTTATTGCAAAAACGAATTAAATATTTAAGATGCCGAATTTTCTTTGATCTCTAAACCTTATTTAGAGTTTAAGCAACTATAACGCAAAAAGCTTAACACCCCTGAATTTTACACATATTATGACAGTAATGACAATCTTAGATTGAAGAGAATTTAATTGTTATTTTTGCACAACATGTATTTAAGGCGAATCGCGATTTCGCGGCTGTCACTTCGCGCGTCACTCGTAATTTCAATTTTCGCAAAATTTGCGGTTGCCTCGTGCGGACGCCTTTTGCATTATCCTACCTGTTGCTGCTGACGTGATGATACGGTGTGATAGAATCAAGATGCAATACACCAACTTGGATCGGATGACGACTGAACGGAACTGAACAATCCGGGACAGTTTGCCATCCACCACGGATATATGTCGGGGAGTTTCCAGGGCGCAAAATTCCATCGGCGAGTCCTGCGCAAACGCATCCTTCTTCGGCAGGACTTCTTCGCCAATTCGCGAAAAAGACGCGCGTCGCAGACCGACTTTCCGCACACCCATCCCAATACAATTCGTGCATGTGCTTGTATACGTACAGCGTATCTCCGATTCGAGCAAAGATCATAGAGTCAAATTATTGCTCCAAAGGAATTTTTATACGAAGATTATGCAAATTGATTTGCAAATTGAAGATCCACGTGCGCGCAAAGAGAAGGAAGAATTGCTTTCTTTGATATTCTATGAAATGTTTTGCAACGATCATTTCTCATCAAAAAAAGCGAATATCCAGAAATTACATTTATTTCTTAACCTAGTCACAAATTTTATTTTTCTGATGTATCCTCATTAGAGAAGTATACGACGGAAAAATACTAGAATTTTAGGATAAAAAACTGGGAAATTAATGATTTTTTTCCTTCGATTTTGACAATTTTTTACTCGGATATTTTTTTTAGGTCATTTAGGTCTGTTGCTTGAAATCCCAAAATTTTTAAAGTAATATGAGCGGTCTGTTTTTTATTGCTGCGCTTTCTGAACTAATACACACAGTGCAATAAGTTGAGGTGAAACAAATATACGTTTGTTTCACCTCAACTTATTGCACCGGTTCAGAGTGCAGCAATAAAAAACAGACCTTAGAAAAATAGATTTTGGACGTTAAAAAAAAAAGAAAGCACAGATGCTGAATGCAAAGAGTGCAAGCAACGCACAAACAGATCTTAATTAATCTATTATCAACTCATCAAGAATTGCAACAGCTAATAATACATATTTCTGCTTCAATATAAAATTATAAAGACAGTAGTATTAAAAAGTATCGCGAAATAACAAGAAAAATGAATTCTGTTTCTTCTTCTATATATTTAACATAAATTCTATGTTTTTTTATGAATTTTATGTGATTTAAAAAATATTTTTTACGTTTTTTACTTGATACTTTTTTCCGAAAAATATCCTTTTTGTACATCTGTAATCCTCATGCAGTTTGTTATAAGATTAATTATATAAAACAAATTACTCTAATTTAAAAATATAGCCTCTGTATGAAAAGACTCTTATTTAATAAGAGTTAATTTATTTAATATGTAGTATTTATTTTCGTAATTATTTTACAAACTAACATGCAAATGAGACAAGTACATAAAAAGTATCTATTATGTATATCCTTATTATAGCAATGGGAACGTCAATCCTTTTGCTATGGATATTGCTTATGAATTTGCTGATGTAGTTTACTATCTTCTTACCGCGAATGCAGAATTCTTCGATGTCCATGGTGATTTATTAATTACTACAAGCTCAATTTAGCGATCTTTGCGTCAGTCATTAAACTATTAAAATTCGTACTTTTCGCGAAACAGTCTAAATATAATATATTATATATTTTTTCATGATATATGTTAAATATATCGTATATCTTTTTCATGATTTGTGTTAAATATTCTTGTATATCTTTCATAACTATCAGTTATTATTAGAATCCCTTATTATATTTTTAAATCGTCAATACGACAATGATTTTTTCAGACTCTTAAGTTTAAACATTCATAATAATATGATTTTACATAAAAAAGTAATATTAATTAGAATAATTTACATAAATATATTGTTTTTTTATTTTTCTTTGCGGAATTTATATCAGGCGTAAGTAAATATGTAAATATCTATTTTTTATAGTTTTCATCATTGATTTATACCAGCACAACTCTATAAAATTTAAAGAGTTTAACGAAAAGACAATCTTAACAAACAAATAAAAAAATAAAAATCGATAGGAGAACGCGAAAACTTTCGATAAAAAGAGATCTCATTCTGTAATATCCTCGAAAACATTCATACAATCATCTGAATGCTTCGCCTTTTCTTTATTTTACTAAAATTGAAAATCAACAATAGGGACCTATATATTCGTCTATTTAAGATATCCAATGAATCATTAGATGATCTTTTAACCGATCTAAAGTCATTTTCTTTTTGATAAAAAATATTTAATAAGTTTATAATTTTTTTTTCACAACTCTTCTCTATCTGTAACGTTATATCCCCATGTCCATAGTTAAGATTTACATTAAAATTCCACTAAGACAAAATCCATTTGATTGAAAATTATGGTTTTGTTCCATTTGCACTTTATCTAATAATCTGAGAACCATTATGATCTTCACTCGTTAATTACTCAGAAATTGCTTAGACAGCTTCTTATTGGGGGAAAGAAATCTCTCCAAATCGATCGAAGGATCCGCGGTTAAAAGGACATCCGATGGTTCGAGACACCCCGTACAGATGCCTCGTTCACTCGAGTAAATTGGATGCTGGCGTTCTCGCGGTTTATTATACAATAGAAAAAGGAGATGTACGTAGGCATCATTAAGAGGGTGCCAGCCGCAGAAGACGCCCGTTGATTCTCGCTGAGAGGGCACGCTCGGGGATGCTGAGAACGAAATGCGAGAGATGGAAATCCTTGACCTCTCTCCCCTTCTCGACATTAAAGAATCGACGATTCCCGGATATCGCAGGACCTTTCGATCGCGAAGGCAGAGGAGGCGGTAAGAATCATCATCGAGATAAGATGCCTGATATTCCTTGCTGCTGAAATTAGCTGCCGCAATGGCGGCATTCGCCGGATCAATTTGCGTGGTAATTATAGCTCGGGGAAAATCAGGCGGCTCGAACGTTAATCTAAAAGCATTATGGAATATTCGTCGATTACGACGGAATGATCCGTAATGCGTCACGATATTGATAGCAATGGAATTAATATAAATATGCCGTATTTTGGTGTCGGTAACGATCGCACTCGAACACAATAATGGAATTTATAATGCTATAATTGAATTTTTGATGTTGAAGAGTATTTTTAAAAATTTATCCTCATTTTTTTTATTCTCCTTTTTTTCTTTTCTTAAAATATTCATTTCTCCTCAGAAAGAGAAACACAATATTAAAGAATTTTTTGAAAACTTGTTGTTAGTAAAAGAGATATTAAGTGTGCCGTAAATTAATATAGTTTTATTTTTACGGAAAAATTTTGTGATTCGAACACGAAATTTTGTCTTTTGAAAATTTAGTTACGTGCAACTATGATTTGTCATCGCAGAACGATTAATTGCATCGAATAAATGCGCCTTAAGGCGCCCCTACGACTATTTAGGTCATCAATTAGCGCGAATTCTGGTTAATTGAATTTTCTTTGTTCCGTGTTTAATATTACGCGGCATTTCAATTTAGAAAGGAACAATCATTAATGTTTGAAATTAATTAACTCACGATTTTCATCTTCTCTGGAACGAACATATCTCTATTATTTAATGTGAATACGTCGCGTATCAATGAAATAATATTTTTAAAAGCGAGCTTCTTCTATTTCTCCATTTTATCATTAATATTTTTGAGATCGGCGACACTCGTCACGTCGCCATAAAGATTCGCACGTGTCGTATAATTTCGACAAAACAAAGGGGACGCGTGATATACGGAGGACGACCTCCCAGTACGACGGGTGGTGCAACGAACTTCGGACTGATGATCGTGGTGTCCGACGGCAGATAGTCGGTCCTTTCGCTCACACCTTTTAGGGATAAAAACGTTCATAATGCTGGAATGCGGGAGCGAATAGGGGATACCCTCCCGTTCGACGGGGGAGCTTAATAATGCAATATGGCGTCGGGGCGTCGCGACGCTATGCATGCTATGCCGCGCATACCGCTACCATATACGCCTACACATCGAACCCTTTAGCGCCCCCGCATTATCCTCCGTTAGCTTACATCCCCCTCTTTACCGCGTTTGGTTTCCTTCGCGAGAACGAGGCCGTACCTTCGCGTATATCATCGCAATCGAATGTTGATTGGAAAATATTGATGGGACTTTCCACCCGGTATCCGCAGCCACCGATCCCTTCTTCCTTTTTTTGCTCTCCATCTTCGACGTCGGAGAGGATTCTTTTTCCATCGCGGTACGCTCTGGAATTCCAGATCGGTGAAACCGAGATATATATTTTATATCTTGAACTTATAAGACTTCCGACGAATGACACTTTGGCACCGGATATTAATTAGCGTAAACTGTACCCGCAATATAAAAGTAATAAGACGGGAGTTAGTAATTAACAACTTAGTTAACAAAGGATTTGATACAGCTATACTGAGAAATTGATATCGACATCTCGAATAATTGAACTGAAGGTCATTTTAATTTTCTGTTATCAGAATCGTGCCGGTGAACATAATGGAAATTTTTAATAAAATTAAAATACTTAAATTTGAACTCTTTTCTATATCAAATGAAATTTTGAGATGGCACGACAAAATTGTTCTGAATTGTTTTTATGTCCACATTAATAAATCCATATAAACCTTTAATTTATAAAATATAACCATAATTATTTAAATATATATAATTATTTAATAACCATAATTATTTAAATATATAAAATTACAATATTTTATTTGGAGAACATTACTTCGAATATTTAGCTGTTATTAAAAGCATTTTAAATTTTATTTACTCTCGACAGAAATTTGATTTAAGAGTAGAAATGTGTTCTTCTTATAAACAAAAATACTTTTCTGTTCTTAAATTAATAATTAAATTAATAATACATAAGAGTAGAAATGTATTATTTTTACAAATAACTAGCAATTATGATAAATTTTTATATTACATTATTAAGTAACGCTGTGTTATTCATATTAGTTTAATAACTATATCGTAATATGGATGCATTGGATATATATATTATATTATATAATTATACGCATCGTAATAACGTTTTTTCAATCAATTATAAATTATAAGATATGGATATATTTATGTTTTCTCGAGCGTTTTCCGATCTATCTTCACTTCTACCTTACATGACAGCCCCAGATAAACGTCACAATTGTCGAAATATTTCTGCGTACGACTGTACAAGGTCGTTCCAAGTTCCATGAATGGTTCCATCGAATGGCACGCCAACGAAACGGCGATGCTTGTGACTGAACCCATGACCTACTGGCAGAGAGAGAAAGAGAGAGAGAGAGAGAGAGAGAGAGACGTGGTGTCTAAACGCCGCTGCTCGCTTCGATTTCCAGAACAGCTCAACTATTTCTGAAATTACACCCTCTAACATTATACTGACCTTATTGACAAAAAGAAGATCCTCGCCTTCATAAGGGTCATTCCAAAATCTATTTTAAATCGAAATAATACACTTCATTATTCACGTTATTGCATCATCGTAATATTTTAAAAAGTACAAAAAATTCCATATGTAAATTTCATAATCAAGCTTTGCTTAGCAATAACTTAAATGGACGATATTTCCACAGCTTTTCTTAATACTTTGATATTAAAGAACTGCTGACATTAATAATGAGTAAAAGTTTAATTAAACTCTTTAAAAACATATAAAAAGCTTGATGACATTAAATTACTAAATAAAACTAAATTGATTAATATAATTTAACGATTCGCAATCAACACTCTTATCAATTCCTTCTCAATCAATTAATTATCTTTCAATGAGTAATAAATAAGAATTGTTCAGTATGTAAAAAATAAAATTATATTAAAAATAATCTCTATTTTGTACAAATTTCAGATGGGAAGATCGAAATGGAAGAAGAAGATACAGCAAGAAAAATCGACAGTAAAACAAACTGAAGAGTCGACAAATACAAAAGTGCCAATACATAATTTGCCAGAAAAGTTTCTCTGGATGCATGTAAGTCTTCATATCTTTCAGAATTATGAAATATGCAATTTATTCATGAAATATATCTGCATTAAAAGGTGAAGAGTGGTACAAAGATCAGAAACGTTCTTGGCTACGCGATGAAAGAATTTCCTAGTTACAACAGTATTGTCTGGACGGGGACCGGAAGTGGCATCGCGAAAACAATTTCTTGTGCAGAAATCTTTAAGAGAAAATACGAGAACCTTCATCAAGTAACAAAGCTACGTTACGTCAGGTAGGTTTGTCAAAACATATGTCAATGTACACGGTACAGTCTTGACACTCTTGATTCATCTGATTTCAGCTCGGAAAAGTCGAAAGAGGATACTGTTAAGGCTCATCGGATACCGGAAGTCCATATTTTACTGACTAAGGATATTAAAGACACAACTGAACTTGGGTGAGATTTATTAAATTAAGCCGTGTATAATTCATTAAAAAAATTATACATATGATGTTCATGATAATTTGATTAGTCTGAAGATTTAATTATTTATATTTGACAACTCTCGAGATACTACATAACTTTGTCATATAATCACATTCTTATATTTGTTACTGGCGCTCATAAATCATAAACGAAAAAAATTTGAAAAAATTTAATTTTAAGAAGTATTTTTATCGATATTTAAATAAATTCGAATATTTTTTATTGATTAAGAATATTAATCCTAGCAAAGTTTAAGTGAAACTCATTTAATTAAAACAAAAATATATTATTTGTAAAATATTTTTATTTTTAACACGTTTTGCTAATAGTTCTGTTATAATTATAAAATTAAAATTACTATCTTTTGAAAGTCTTTTTTATTTTCTTCGCGACATATAGATGCGTGTATATGAAAAATATATAGTATTATAATTAAAAATTATATTTTTCAATAGATATCAAGCACCTGGAGATAGTGGAAGATTTTTGAGAAATGAAAATGCAACGGAATCAAAAACAACGATTACAACAGAAAGCACTGATGACACGAAAATGGGCACTGTAGCGGAAAACGCTGGAGATGTGAATGCGGACATTAGAACAAAAAATACTGATGATGTAAAAATCGACACAACAGAAAGCACTAGTGATGTAAAAACGGGTAGTTCAACAGAAAATATTGGTGATGTATCTTGCATCGACGAGCAATCTAGAATAATGAAAAAAAATAAAAAAAGAAAAAAAAACAAGGCGATAGAAAACGCAGAACTACCCTCGAAGAAAAAAAAACATCGTGATTAATTAAATAGAAAGTATTTTTAATTTTGCTCGCTATTCATATTTCTAAAAGAGCTCTTTATATTTTTAAAATTTGTTCTTTTTTTTATAAATATACGACAAATATATAAGAATATAATTATGTTACAAAGTTGTATGGCTCTTTCGAGATATCAAAAGTAAACGATTAAATCTTCTAACAAATCAAATTATAATGAATAATATTATGTATATGATTTTTTTTAAAAAGCCATTCAAGATTTAATTTAGTAAATCTTACAAAATTTAAACGTAGCCTTCGTTCTGAGTACTGATGATAACAAATTGCAACTAAACAGCCACACACAGGTGATATCGCTCCATTCTGATAATAGTTGCAAAAAAGGAATAACAGAGATCTTATGTAGAAAGTTTATTTCTTTACCATTATACATAGACAATTTTCATTGAAACAGTCACACGTCATATATATGTATTCCGGCTGCGTATTCTTTCGTCACATCTCGCGGTATTCATTAATACATTATAACTCGAGTCTTTTTGTACTTACAAGTTTTATATACAGTGTTACAATATCCTCCTCTATACATCGAATACGAAAAGAAACAATCTCGCAATGTCAAAGCCAGTGCCGCTTAATAGAATCTCGTTACGAGAAATATTCAGTACAACTCTCCTGTAACAACATGCGTCGATATATGTTGAGTATGAATTCTATAAATTGCTCTATCTTCCAGCGTATGACAAAAAAATCATGTAATCACAAAAATATTACTTTTGAAGATGAAAATTACGTATTATAATGAACATTCGGCACATCAGAAAGTAATGCCATCATTGATCGGTTGTCGTAAGATTTCATCTTAATCTATTCCGCTGGTTAAAAGAAACTTTTCATTAAACATTATTCGTTTAAAAAATGACGCTCGTATTCGCACTATAATTTTATAGCAATACCTTATAATAGATTCGAAAACACACTATCGAATTGATAAGGCGCCCAGCCACTCTACATTTCTCATTTATTGTAGTTTCGATCTAGCCTTATATCCAATATATGGAACGAGCAATCTGTCCAAAATTCACCGTAAATTATTACGAAAATTTCGAGAACAGCATAGGAAAGCTTAGCATCCTGTGATTTGTATTGCTATATGGAATAAATGTATATGTACTATAAATAACAGTGCTATACCACATTTATCGCTATGTCTCTCGTTTAAACAATACATCTTATAAAGACCAACTACGTGATCACGATTATATATTATGATCATTCTAAACTAATGCGATGTATAATAATGTGTAAAATTCTACAATTGTTTATATAAATTCGCATTCTTCTGGTTATGCAAGTCGGCAACAAACATTCGAGGTGTTATTTCCACCTTATTGTTATTGAAATTTTTGTATAACTGGATCTTACCTCAAAAGTTGTTTTGAGATATAAAGATCACTTTTCAAGCTAACTCTATTATTTTATCAAAGATGGAATAAAAGCAATAATGTAATTAATATTATCTCATTAGTTCTTATAATGAAAAATTCCGACGATTCAATAGAATGCACGTTATCTTTATAAGTAAATTAATAATACATAAAATTATAAAAATTTAATAGAATTTTAATACAAGTAATTTGACAAAATTTTGTTTATTATTCCGAAATTATTCACGTAACTGAATTTGTGTAACATACATAATATAATGAGTACAATATATAAATGAGTTATATATTTTTCCATTATACGTATTTAATGTATAGAAAGATACAGTCTATTATTTTTTACAAAAAGATGTTTACAGAAGATAAAGCATAATATATATTATATAGAGATGAGACACTTTTTGTCATCTAGTAACTTCAATAGCGTAAGATGAAAAGTTTATAACACATCATATCTCCCTTCCTTTTTTTTCTTTAAATATGTAATATATTATAAAAACTATAACAAAGATTAAATTATCATATACAATATGTTCCAAGAAATTTGATAGTTTTAATGAAATTTTATCTTTGCACACAGATCTTAAATTAAAAGAGATGAATAAATATAAGACATTGTGCTTATCAGACACGAAAAATATTCTGTTTACAACAATCATTGAACAGCTATTAATAAAATTCAAGGAAAATTTCTATTCAATAAGGTACTGAGCAAAGATGAGAATATGTCTTTTTCAAGATCTTTGAAATTTGTCACAGTCGTCAAAGAAAATACAATTCGACAACTCTAATAAAGCAAGTGTTTTGAACGTTATCATGCATTTAAATTCATAAATTTTTTGATATAACTTGCTCTATATTAAAACACGAATTATTAAAAAAAATAACGTAAACTCTAATGTAATACAAATTTTTAAATACAATTTACATATATATTTTTTACCTTTCGATATTTTGTATATATTGAAGATAGATTATAACAAATTCATATTATTTAAATAAGAGTTAAACTTTCTGATCTCTTTCAAAGATCTTCGTTATATCAATCACGACATATCAGGTTAATGCGTGAATATTAGCATTTTTCTGTTCTTACTGTTCTTAAATCTGGCAATTCGACTTTGGGCAATACGATCGTAACGTTAGATCCTATGCTTCGCTTTCCGTTGCGCCTTCACCTTCCATAATAGGTACTATCAAATTGTCCTTTGACATCAGATTATATTTCGTCACAAATGCCGTAAACCTATAACAATGGAAAATAATATATTCCTCTTTGTAATACACATACAACAGAAAAATATTCATATCTATGCAGATCACATTCTTTACCTGCGACAAAGGAAAGTTTCATTTTCAAATTCATCAAATATTGTTCTATGATGAAAGTATGCATGAGAAAATATTCTGTAAACCCTACGACAGACAGAGCCGAGTTTTGCTACAGAAGATTCTTTGATGCTGATTCTGAAATACAATTTTACACAAGAAAATTTTTATACAGATTTATTTACGATAAAAATATAACATGTTATGAATGAGATATGAAAGAGATACCTGCTGGGAAAATATTTGTTGCTGTTAAGTAAACATGCCGCTCCATCCAATGTGTGTCGCGTGTAATCAATTGCAGGGCACTCCTTGGGAGTTTTATGTGCTGCACATAAAAATATCCACTGTTCAGTGGCTGTCATCTGTGTACAAGTTTCAGGATGACATTCTTCTTGCAATCTAACTGCCAAACCGTTGAGCTCCATGCAGAATTGCCTGAGATGTTCGTATTTCCATACACCCTCATCATTGGCCTCTGGCATATTGAGTATCAAATCGATATTAGACGGATCTCTTCTAATCATTTGTTGAATGTACTGTTGCACGGCCAGCGTGCTATCCATTTCTTCAAACGGCTCATCCGGCCACCTGCTAAAATCCTATAGAGCAAAATAAAATCTTGATCGTAAGCTCTTATAAAAATAATTAAATTTACGTCAGCATCCTCATAAACAATCGATCTCTTCACTATATAGCTTATTACAATGTAAAAATAGATCCAATATTGCGTATAAACGTACTACTCGTATTTTACTACTTATAATATTAAACAATCAATAAAAACAACCGAGAGATAAAAGTGTACATAAAACATGCAGTATTTCAGATAAGAATACAAAGAAATCATTTGTCAATCTGTCACGCCTCAGTGAAGGCAAAGAAACCAAAAAGATGTTGTGAAACTGAATGATGCTAAGAATTTGGGGACAACATTCACGTAGTGTAAACAGTAGTTCCGTTTACTTCGAATTCATTGATTTCATCAGGGAATTGTCAAATGGAGGAGGAAGTGCCGGGAAATTTCCACTATCAGGCGAATCCTGACGATCGGGATATCGCCCGTTTCAGTGCGACGGTTTCTTAACGAAATTATAACAGCGTTAATAACCTCTGCCTTCGTCCCGGGCCTGTTTCTCCGTAGGATCGTGGGTCCATCCGCCATCTTCATCTTGCCAGGTGTTACCCTCGGAACGACTGGTGCGTGGTGCGCTCGACTGGCGTGGAGACGCGGTCACTTCGTCGCCGCGGTCCCCGTCGATAGATGCACCCGCGAGCAATGATTCGTCCCACCCCGGTGATGAGACGAGTCAAGCCTAGTAGTTGTCCAGATTGTTTCGCCTGACGAAGTGACGCATGCGCGTCATGCGCGGCCCATTCAGGCATGAAGGAAAGGAAAAAATGGATATTGTATTTTAAAGTCTTTTATCGCATCCTCGTCGATTTCTATGACGCGATTTCCACGCGAAGAGAGAATCACGCGACTGCTCTTATTAATTGTTTACGCGTCTGTTCATTCTAGAAAAACGAGATGTTATTTTAGCATGACTTTTTGATAATTCACAGCAATTTTAATTAATTATAATAAAATATTACAGCTGTTGCTTGAATCAATCGTTGATTAAGATAATTGGAGTTTTATTGGTTTTTTTACCTCTTGTCAAAATTTTTCTAATCTCTAATGAAAAAAATTCTTATATTATCTCATATTTTTGAGAATTTATATTTTTAATTTATAAAGAGAGATTTCTGAAAAAAATTCTTTATACTTCAAATTTTTTTCAGAAATTATAGAACAGAAAATCTTGGAAATATTTTAGATTATTTTAAAATTTACATACATGAAAGGTTCTAAAAGATTTATGTCCATTTCTACCAATATAGGTTAACTTTAATCTCAGTTTAATAATTCTTAGAACTAGAAAAAAAGTAAGTTAAATCAAGATTAAAGTTTTAATCTACATTGGTAAAAACGGACTCTAAACTTTCCAAGTACTTTTGAAAAAAGTGTTCTCATGTAAAAAGTTTGAGAAATTTTCTAAAAAATTATAAAATTATATATAAATTTAAAAAAAAATTCTGAAAAATTAAAATTAGAAATATTTTTTCCATTTAGATTATATTTTATTAAAAAATATAATATTTCATATTGGAATGTACAAATCACTTTCTGCTGCGTCTGATTCACTTTCATCCAAGTCATCAATGTACTTTTTGGTCACTATACATTTCGTCATGTGACAATCGCAGGGAATGTCATGTTCCACTTCCTCTGCATCCAACAAACTCAATTCCATATTATAACGCCTTGGATGTGACGCGTCTCTTTTCAATTCGAATTTGAAAGCAATAGGTTCGTTCCTTGTCACTTCCATATCTTCGGGCAAGACCACTGCAGTTTGCTTCCAATGCGTCGTTTCGTCATGAGGCCCCGTAGACAGTTCCGAACCATCTGGAAATTCGACTGCAAACCAAATGCACATCCCTTGGAACTTCCCATCCTTTTTGCATACCGATACATAGTCCTGCCCACCTAGTAGATCTATCTCTTCCACAGAGATGCACCTCAAATCCAGCCATGCAAGCAATTTACCTTCCGCCAAAATATCATCTTGATTTACAAGCAGAATTTCTGGCTTTAAGGATTTAGTTTTTCTATACTCCTTTCCAATACACCTAAATAAAAATTGAATATACTCTTTAAATTCTTAGGACTAGAATCTCACTCTAAAGAGTGAAAATTGAGCCAGTCTCGAAAAAGTAGCTTAATTTTCAATCTTTAAGAGTGAGATTTTTCTCTTCGGAGTGAGATTCATTCTAAAAGTTTTAGAATGTATTTTAGAGAGTACTGTAGAATAAATATACAGTACTTGTGATAATAAAAAAAGAAACGATGAAATAACAAACAACAGTATCTTACTTTTATTCTTACTTCTGAAATAATACAATTACCTCATACTGACTCCGCATACGTTATTCCAAAAATCGTACATAGAAGGTAATTGACATGGCGAAGCATATAATTTTGCAATGGATGGGAATAACAGACCATCCTCGTGTAATAAGTTATCCCTAGCGAATAATACAGAATCTAACATTCCTTCGTGTACCAAATAAAAACCCATCCATTCCGACACAATTACGTCTACTTTCTCCAAACTGTCTGGAGAGATGTCCTCTACTTTACTGTGAATTACTTTAACTTTGTCCTGCATATTATTTTCAATTGACACTTGCTCGATACTGTTTGCCAGCATACTTGCTTCCACCGCGTAAACTTTCTTTGCACCAATTTGTGCACAAAAAATTGATAATATACCTATACAAAAAATATATATGAACAAAATATGTAATGTTATATATTACAGTTATACATATCCCTTAAATACAAGAATACCTGAGCCAGCACCGATATCCATTACTACTTTGTTTTGAAATTTCTCTTTGGAATTACAAATGGCAGTTTTATATGCTAAGACACGTATTTTGTCATTCAGCATTAATTGATGAATCTAAAAATAAAATTCAATGTAATAAATATAATATATATAATAATGATATATGTACTTGTTTCACTTACGTCAAGTTCTTCGTAACTTTCAAAGTATTGATCCATTATTCATTGATATATGCACAAGGTGTAAACAAAAATTATGTGAAGCAATCCACAATTCTTATTAGTCTTAATGTTGTTTTCTATTTATTTGGTCTTCGTTTATTTGAACAATATCTTCATTGAAAAATATATGAATCAAAAGTGTATCTTGATTTCTTTGCAAATCGATCACGTGGATAACATCTAATTCAATCTTCTTGTTTATCTCGCTCAATATCGATTAATCTGAATTTTAAGTAATTTTCAGGGTATTAATATCATTATTTTATGTTTAACGGACGAATACAAAAATAAACACGGAAGTCTATTTTTAAATAATTTCGGGTATACAACTCCAAGCTCCTAAAATATTTGTGTGTTTAGCATGAGACTTCTAACCTCTCTTTTAATATATTTGATACATGTACAATTTACGTTATATTATAGCGATTCTAATTAATAGCATTAAAAATATTTTATTTTATATTTTTATTTTATAGGTTACAATATTTATTTAAAACAAATATTTAGTTTGCACATTATTAAAAAAATAGACATATATACACGAGTATAAAGAATATCACTTAACCTTATCAACAAGAATTAATATTTCTATATATATTATATATGCTAAATATACTATATATTTTTATATATACTATTAATAAATATTCTAAATATGTAGTATACTGAATGCAAAGATTTATATGCAATTTCCAATATCTCAATATTTGGGATTAGGTTTGTTGTCATTGGACACTAACCCTTCTTTTTCCATCATACGCCTTTTAAATTCCATCTGCTTTTCCATTTGTTTCCTTTTCCTCTCTAGACAATCAGTGTTTAAAAATTAGATTTTTTTGCATAGAAATGATTGAATGAGTACTAAATTTTCGATATTACCTTGTCTTAGCTTCTCTTGAATTAAATTTTTTTTTTTCGATGAGGGCTCATCAATCTGAACATTTGTAAATGACGATTGATTAGTCTCAGATGTAATATTTATAGTAGATCCCAAAGAAGGAGCTATATGTGTAAGAATTCAACATTACATATACATTGTACTATAATTATAATGACTGAGAATAATAAAATTATACAATTTATTCAAAATATATTAATTTAAAAGTTTTTAAACTGTTTAGAATTAACTTTTTTAATGCAAGAAAAGTATTCTTAACTTGATCTTTATATAGCAATCAAAAAATATCACATAACATTCCATAAAATTATAAGATAATTATTTTATACAGAATAAAAAAATTGAATAATGAAAAAAATAGAACAATGTAAAATCTTTTTAAGAGATTCTTCTTAAAAACTTTCTATAGTAAAAGATTTTTATGTCACTCTCAGATCTATAATATTTTTTTCTTTATATACTTATTTCTCACAAACCTTTTATTAATTGATTTGTACTTTTATTTGGTTCAGGTTCACTCGTACGTTCTGTTTCTTGCACATGAGAAACAGGTGCTTTAATTAAAACATTTGATTTATCTGAAATCTGCTCGTCCGATTGTATCACACTTTTTTGTATGTTATTAGCTTGTTCAGAATTAATCTGTTTTTGTAGCTGTTGCAATTCTTTTTCAATTTTATCTCCAAATGACAACAGAACTCTTCTTAAGGCATTTACAGCAGAACCCTGCACACACAGAAATAAATGTTTAATAAAATATAAAATATTCTGCTTCTTTCTTCTCCAATTGACTGACACATACAACTCTGGCATTGTGTATCGACAAGCCTTTTGTGGATTCCTCTGCACTGTAATAACCAATATCTTCATGAAAATTTCCATTGTCAAGCTGGACCTTGACAAAGCTGACGCAACCAGTACAACATTTGGCACCAATTATTTCGACAAAATCTATAACAAATTCGAGCTTTATAAATCACTTTCATAAATTTGACAAGACTAGTCACACTTATGGGAATTTCATCAACTATGGATGCTTCCACTTGATACAAGTTGACAAAAGAGTCATTCTATTCTTCTTCAGAGACATTCAGAGATAAAGATAAAAGATAAAACGATACTTGTGTCAAATGGAAAGCTGAAATAGTAATAAGTGTACCTAATGTTTGGTTCACAACAGTATGGCTCCATTTGTCTTCTCCGAAAACCTTATTGGCCGTTAAGATTAAATTGCGATGCTCCGCCGTTAGATCCATCGGTTCTGCCTTTTCGTGCGTATTCTTCATCGCGGTTTGTTTTGAGGTGTTCTGAGAGGCGAAAACATTTATAGGCATCACTCTCGCACAATCAAAAAAATCAATTATTTGCTAGTTTATTTTACAAAGCCACAAGCCAAGATCTGTGAGATTATACTCACGATTTTGATACACGACAGATATTCGTGCCCATTGTACATATTGTCGACAAAATCTTCAAATCGCAATTTTTGCGCGCGAAAGTGATCAAGGACACGCAAGAAAACGTAAACAGAAAATAAATCGACCAATAACAGCCGAAAGATCTCGGGGACGAGATATCAACAGGAAACAGCTGAAACCCAAATGATCGAAAAATGATAATCTAGCAGACAGAAAAATCGACCAATCGTGTCGAATGTGGCGGCATGGCGTTTGATGGCATTCTTTAAGGGAAACGCTCGAAGAAACGTTTCTTTTGTATTGCTCTACGTAAATACGTATTTGGCATTTTAAAATAGCAGGAGTTACAACTACAAACGTTTACGAGTTATTAATAGTCGATAAAATTAACTATGGTTTAAATGAAATCGCCTAGCTTTATCACAATTAATTAACAGTCAAAAGCAAGAATTTAAACTAAATAATTGTGCATAATCCTACGTGTTTAATTATTTTTCGCTGAATATATATATATATA
>NW_017305536.1:6167259-6174688 GCF_001594115.1 Trachymyrmex septentrionalis | reverse complement strand
CTCGTACGTGAGATTGCACGATAGGTGCTTATCATCGAGGAGTGTCGAGGAACATTTTTTTTCCTGGCGATTATCAAACAACGCAGGAGCGAAAGCACTCGTGCGAAGACGGGAGGAGGAGCGCGAGAAAGCGCGCCCATCGGCCCATGTCGATTGATTGACGTGGGACTCGTGGGAGGCGAGTTACACAGCCTGATATGCCGCGATTAATGTGACCGACGAATCGAAGATGGAATATTTCGTCAGGGCGCGACAACCCCTGTGACCGCTCGTGACACGTATGTACAACGCGACAACGTCGTCCAAGTCCTAGTCTGACATGAGATTCAATGACAAAGAGCTCGCGGAAGCGAGCTTTGGACCTGCGGACCTGGAGGGACGTCTAAACCATAAACGAGCTCATAAGTCAGGTTAGTTTAGTGCGAGACGCGAATATTGAGTGAGTTTTACGTAACGCGACGATCTTAACCTGTCTTCTGTCATATCTGTCACTCTGCCTGTCGCTTGATAGATTTTATTTGTGTAAAGAGTTTTGATTGTAATTTTTAATTATTCTACGAGATTATATTGTATATACATGAATTAATATTGTATGCTACTATTGCGTCATTATCTTTTTTCCGTTTATTTAATTTAGACTTGAAGATTTTTTTCAATTATTATTGCCATTTGCGAGACAATTGTGATAGATAATTTAGAGAGAATGAAATACAACTTGTGAGAATTTTGATTATTACTTTTGAAATACTTGGAGTAAATCTTTTTGGATCGAAACAAAGGAAGACATTTATATATTAGTATATTATACATCACAATAATCTAATCTGTATAACATTCTGTATATAGTAAACTAATTAGATTATAAAGTTGTTTTCTAGCCTTAACTGTTAATAGTACATTTCATAGTTTTACAAGAAAATGAATATTAGTTGAAGGAAAGAATTAAAAGTTGTATTCACAATTCTAGATATTTAGAGTAAATGATTAATATGTATCTGATTTATTATTATATTTGCTTCCAGTATTCAAAGAGAAATGGTTCAAGCTGCGGTACAATCTACTATTTTACTTCAACATCAATGACTTGGGACATATCGATAGGAGGCAACCTGCTGGGGTCATCGTTTTAGAAAATTACAACATTAATATAGATAATTCGTCAGAGGGAGCATTTGCGTTCAGCATCTCGTTTCGTGATGAGCCAGACAAGCGGCATATATTGAGTGGTCGATCAGAGTCTCAAGTGGAACAGTGGGTAAATGCACTTAAACAAGCAAGCTACGAACACTGGAGATCTCGCCTGATCACACTTCAAGAAAGATTGTGTAAAAAGACAGGGAAGGACCCGCTACTCATGTACCCCAGAAATCAGGGTGTAGTGCGAGATGAAGCTTGGGAACCTGCTACCAGCTTCAGATCTCATGTACGTTCGTTCACAACGTCAGTCGCGCCTACATTGAATACAATAACCAGGGAAGTCAATCTGATAGATCTTTAATACAGAAGTATAATTTTAGACAAATTAAAATTTAATTTTTTAAATGTAATTATAAAAAATTACATCATCAAATTTTATATATATATATATAGTGTCGACGAAAGAAAGTTTACGCAAAACTGCCATAAGCAAACGAGTTTTAAAATGCAAGTCCAATAAGTATGTACAAGCTTTAATAATTTATATCTTATAATAATGTAACATAATATACTACATAGAATCTATATCACGTGCAAGAATGCAAATAGAATTATTACAGTCAGATAAAGTAATTAATTTTATAATAATGATTTTATTTGATATATTTTAACAATATTGAAAACTATATGTAAAATTCAGAAAAGAATTGAAAAAAATTTTTACAAGAAAGTTATTTTTTTCTAACGTGATAAAGGCCGGTATCCATAGTCCGTTCTTAATCTCAAGCAATGTCTTAAGATGCTAATACGGCTCTCTGATTGGTTCATGACATTTCAAGTACTCGTTTAAGACAATGTCGAATCTTGAGCAACGTCTATGAATTCCGTCCTATAAGTCACATTAAAACAGAAAAATTAAGATATATAAGGTAATAATAGGAAGGTAGCGCGGATGTAAAATACAATATATGCAAGTAATATACAACGATATGAACATCTTATATTTATAATCATTGTAAAAGTTATATGAATGTACTAGTATGCTTAGTAATTTATGCTAATATATGCTTAGTTTTGATAACTAAATGTACTAACCTTGGCTCTAGATGATAATACATTATAGGTACAATTAATTATTATAAGACAAATTTTGTTTATTTTATATTTATTCGCTATTCCTTCCACTACCTCTGCATAAATTTGATAAAGTATTCATTCGCGAAAAAAAATACTCAATTTTTTATCTCTAATAAAATTTAATGATAACATTAATTGGAAAATTTGTAATGGAAAAAATAAATGTATTTTTATAAATCCTGTGTATTTTTTTAATGTGATATAAAAAAAAAAAAACTTGCACATTTACAATAACCATCATGTATGTTACATTGTTCGTTTATATTTATTTTACACATATGACGAGAAATATTATACATATGTCTTATAATAAATGATAAATGCACAAAATTCATTATGTTTCAACTTCATGAAAAATGTAAAAAAAAAATAAATGTAAATTTAGATAATAGATATAGTTATTCGAGCCGTGCTAGATATCTTACAATTTATAAATAAGTCAATTTATCAATAAACTTATAAACAAGTCAATAAATAAGTCAACAATGGGCATTGAAAAATAACATCTTTCAAGATTCTCGAAAATTCGCTAAGTAAATTAAGATACATAAATGGAAATATTTTGGTAAGAGAAATTAAACAAAAAAATTGTTAAACACAAAACTAGGCCTCTAATTCTTAAAAAATATATACAAAATACTAGGAAAATCTATAATATATGTAACTACATATACACATATATAATGTAGATTATTTTTGTATATTTCATATGCGATATTTTTCGAGAATACGACTCCAATCCCAAGCGAGAGACACGACTCATAAAACTCGGAGAAATCGAAGTTATTAGGAAAGTATATTCTGGAAGAGGAAGAAGGTGGCAGCGCGAAAACTGTCGAACGCGTCACCGGGATCTCGAAACATTGCTCCTGTTACTAAAAGAACATAATCTGCGAGGAGGTTACAGAAGACATCTCATCAGTTATCACTTTCTACCTTACCATTGTATCTACAATACCGATCTACACCTAGTCGTCAATTAATTTAATTGACGTAAAAGAAATAATATTAAAAATGTAATAATAAACTACAATTAAATGATACATTTGCGTCGCAAAAATGTAATAATTAGAAAGATTGTCATACTTTGCACATTGTTCCTGAATGAAAATAAAAATCTGAGCGTGAATCGGATGTAATGGGAGAAATAACAAAAGCATTTACGCTTTTTTTTACATTTTGATGTTTCAATTTTCAGAAAGTTCCTAGAAGTTTCGTTCACGTTTCTATTATTCTCCCATTACATTCGACTTACGCTCTGATTTTTATTTTCATCAGGGCACAATTCAAAGTAAAAAATATTATGCGGGGTGAACATTTTGTTGTTGTTGATACCATAAAACGAGAAATGACAAAGCTCCTAAAGAAACTGACAAAGAAAAATATGCAGCACTGCTTTCAAGAATGGGAGAAGCGTTGGATCAAGTATATTCTGTCAAGAGGAGATTACTTCGAGGATGACCACATCCCAGTTACAAAATAATTTAATTTGGATTTTTGGTGAACCGAGTGCACGAACTTTTTGTACACACCTCATAAAGCAAAAGCCGTGCAATAAAGACTATTCACTAGAGAATATTAAAAATGTATCGTATAAATTATTTTATTTCGTAATATGCGTTAATATTTAAACAGTTGGCGCGTGGCCTTAAGATTTGTTTTGACGCGGAAGGGCGGATAAATGACATGCCTTATGTTCACGTTATCAGTGCTATCATCGCTCCCTGCGTAATCATTCCACTTGTTCCAAAGTTCGTGTAAGCAGGTAGTCGTGCCGCTCTTTTTCACATTCCTTTTAGAAACGTATTTACAACAAATGCTATAGATAATACAAAACGTCGTACTAATTATATTCCAAAAATTTATTAAATTAAATAAGAAATAAATCAAGTTTTTTAAAATAATAAATTCTAAATAACTGCTTTATTGTAGTTTTATTTAAAATACATATTTTACATAAAATTGTTTTCAATACAACCGATCTCTGACTGATACGACTTATTTAAAATACAAAATATAAAATAAGTTCCGAAAACTTATTTAAAATATAGTTAAGAAATATGTCAGAAGAAGTTACTTAAAATAATACATTCTAAATAATTCTTTTATCATTTTTATTAAAAATATATCCTGCATATATTAGTATATTGATAATTTAATTGACTTTACATTACGTGAAATAAAGTAAACTCCAATTAGTAATATTAGTATTTCGTCGCGAAATTAATGAAATAATTTCAGATATGGATTTTCTCAGAGCTCAGCAGTTTAGTTTTAGTGACGCGAATCATTTAATATACTTAATACCGTAATTATATCGTAGCATACCAAAGAACATAGTTGACATTTATTTTATAATTTCAAACATTTCGTATCAATTAACTAATGCGCTGACAAAAGGCAAGAAGTAAAAACTGGTTTTTTTTACAAAATTACTTATGTGAAGTGTTTCTGACATCCCAATTAAAAATGTATAAGTACAAAAAATTCGACAATAAGTCGAATAGGAACTACTAAATTTATTAGTAGTTCGTTTTTTTTACGGTATACTTACAAAAAAAAGAGAACCGCCGTTAAAAATTGACGAGGGTGGCGGAAAACCTCTACAGGTTGATTCCTTTCTAAACTATTTATCAATATTTCATAAATATTATTTATTATCAAATGTATTTATTGTTAAATGTAAGAAAAATTAACCACCTTCATAGATTGCTAAAAAGAGCGTGCGAATATCTCGAGATTCAGACTGCTTTTAACATATAAGAATATAGATATTTAGATATAAGAATATTTGAAGACTTCTTGGATTGTCAAAATATATCTCAACATTTTAATGTTTTGATTATTTATCAACTAATCATTCTGCAGTTTAATCAGAATGCGTATCTCTATATACTGACTCGGATTGCGATTGTGTATTAATTATTTGAACAAATCTAATTAAAATATTTAATAATTAAATATCTAAAACAGAATATTGTTAATCTAAATAATAATTAAACAAAAGCAATTTGATCACTTATCAGTATTAAACGCTCGAAAATTTATAGAAATATGTAAATCGATAAATTCGGTAAATTTAAATAGTAAAGATAGATGAGAATCAGGTTTCTCAACGTCGAAAATCTGAGGAAAATACATCTGAAGTAATAGGAGCGCATATTGAGCGAGAAGGTTGCCGGAGGTATTCTACTGTCTCCGTCGTACCAACGGAACTTCCATCCTACTCTTACCGTCAACCTCCTCGCTTATTCTGCTTTGCTAATACTTCAGGCGATTTTCGAGATTTTCGACACTGAGAAACTGCGAGAAACCTTATTCTCGAAACTATCTTATTGTTATCCGAATTTACTATTCTATTTAATTTTATAATTTTTTAATCGTCCAGATGCGAAATTAAGTTTCCGCTTTTATTTAAATATTATTTCGAATAAGAATATTCTGTTTCTATTTGTTTAATTATTAATATAATTATTGATTAAATTTAATTGTGTTCAAATATAATTTATATACGCAAAACACAGTAAATTTATGCGCATTGAAATGTTTATAAAATAACGATTTGAATGTACATTTTTGCTTATTTCAAAACAATAAGATACTTTATTAAATTATTGTGTTAAATAATATTGTTAAATAATTTAATAATTGCAGAATCGTTGCGTGTATTGATTTATCAGCAACACTCTCGAATATTGTGTAACCTAACCTAAACTGCATTGTAATAACGCTTTTCTCATTAATATAAATAATAATAATATTCTATGATTCTTTGTTGGAACTTTTGCTAAAATGTATAAAAAAAATAAATAACAAAAAATACCTTTTAAAAATCAAGCTATCTCTCTTTTTCAGTATCTGAAGATTTGTCTATCATATTTGACTAATAATATTCTAAAATTGTTTATGCATGCGTTTTTTCGTAAAAATGTATCAGAAAGATAGAAATTTAAGAGATAAGTAATACAAAATAACAAATATATAAATAAAGATGTTAAAAGATAAATTTTAATTCATTCAAGTGGATATGTAAGAGATTTGTGTTTATTTGATTCGCTAAAACTACAATAATATTTCAACACACTGTTTATTATTGGATCTTTTTTTTTAAGGACTTGGAAAATACAGAACTCAATAGAGAAATGATTCACTATTTATATTTTCAAATAGGCTTATTTACAAATTTTACATTTCACAATCTTCCATAGGTGTGATAATAACGTAGCATTACTGCAATTTAGTTTGCATCCTTTATTTATACAATCATTATAATAAATTATATGTATATTTCTTTTAAAGTATATTTACGCACACACGCGAGTGTGCTCCATATATGTATATAAAGTGATTCATTTTTTTTTAATGTTTGCATCTGAAATAATTTAGCCGTCTCCAAAAAAAAAAAAACAAGAATTCTTGAGATCGAAATTGTTCTTATTATATTTTTTATAGCATGTGAAAGTTATTTCAATACTTCAGTGGCGCGTCAATCTTTTATATAAGTTTTTCTTATCGCTCTAAAAAAGTGAAATAAAATAAAAAATAGAAAAGTTATCGTACATCATCAAAGATAACAAGAATATCTTTCAGATACAAACATTGATTCACTCTGTATATGTATATAGAATAATTCTAAAATAAATTCTCAAATTTTGTGACACATTCTCTCTTTAATAAATTAGAAATTAATTTTTCTTTAAAAGATATTTAACTAAATACTACTCTTTACATTTCCTTTTTGTAAGAAATGTAAATTATTAGATGTAAAACTCTTAAGAAAATTTAAAATTCCATTAAATTAAATTATATTTTAAACTAATCAGCGAGTAGAGTTTCATTTATTTCCATCTCTCGTCTTTGAAGTCTAATTTAGAAAAAGCTTTTTACCTAATAAATCCTTTTTGTTAGATTTAAAAGCTTTCATGTAAAAGCTTTTAGATCTAATAAATCAAGAATTACTATCATTTGAATATTTCTGGGCAAAAAAAAGAAAATTATTTTAAGTGGTCCAAGAATAACTACAAAATTTGATGACCTATTTCAGAATCTCATTGTACATACATATATGTACATGTACATATGTTGCATAGAAATAATGTGTTTGACACAGTTTTGGCGGATAAGTTATATTTTCACAGTTAACTGCAACTCTCAC
>NW_017305536.1:6146798-6167135 GCF_001594115.1 Trachymyrmex septentrionalis | reverse complement strand
CACACACACACACACACACACACACACACACACACACACACACACCTATGTTTTGATTAAAATTACCACCAAGCCTCTATATCTTAATTTTGGACTTTGCTTTTTTGCGCTTACAATTGCACCATGTCCCCGTTAACAGACAGCCGGTCGTGGAAGATCGGTAACAACAGTTTAGCATGTGCAGTGTGTGTGACATAGAAAGATATTCATTAATCAATATAGGAATTAAATTATCGAGTTATATATGTAGGTACATAAATTTTCTTACAAAAGAATATGAGATTATGCATAATTCTCAATCTCAGCTTTTTTTTCATATTTGGCAATCATTTGACGTTATTTTTCTGTAAAGAAGAATGAAAAGTAGAAACGCTTTATATCTCCTGTAAAAAGTTCCTTGGTCCCATAGAAACAAGACCAGATAAAGTGCGTATAAATTATTGACTTGTAAATCACTTTGCTTCAGCAAAAGCATGAATTTGTTGGCACAGTATTTTGAGAGAACAATCCGCTATCTGTCAACGTACATAGCTCTTTTTACCAATCTAATATTATATCTTTTAATAACCTTATCTAATAAAATTTTTTTTCACATTTAATCATTTTTAATATAGTGTATTATAATATATTATAAATATAATATATTACGTATATATATGTAGGAAATTCCAAAAAAAGATATGAATCAGCAGTACTTTTTTTTAAAGATATTTTTTTGAAAATTTTATCAAAATTTAATTAATGAACTAGTTAAAATTAAGAATTAAAAGTAATAACTTATTAAATATCCGCTCTATTTCATTAAGAATATAATTTCAATATTATAATAATTATGAGACACGCTGTGTAATTGTATTCATTATGTGTTTAACTTTTTATTCTTCTTTTTCTATATTATATCGGATCTTTATAAAGAATGTTTGGAATGTTCTAAAAATATTTGTAATAGATTCTAATCAATACCTTTTTATAAATATATGTACGTGAGTGAATACATATGTGTGGCGATCGTGGCGTAGAGTTACGCGTCTACTCTCTATCAAGAAATCCGATTCAAATTTACCCAGAATACTTCTCGGAAAGCAATGGCAAACTACTAAGAGTATCTTTGTATCATAACCACCTAATTTTAATAGCACAATTTATTAATGCAATAAATTGTGCTATTGGAATTAGATTGTCATGACAAAATTACTCTCGATTGAAAATTAGCTCCCAATATTGATTCACGTTTGTGAAATAAACGCTTTACGTTTGATAACCAATATATTGATTTTAAATATTAAACCAATATCTCTCGTCCAATCAAAATATTTATAAGAATTATATTAATTAGTAAAAAGAATAAATATACAACAAAAATTTATTACATGACACAATGACATATCTAGATGGTATAGAAAATTTTGTTACTCTTCTAATATATTTCTCTTCTATAATTCTATAATTCTTCAGGGGATGATAAAAGAATGCAATAAAAATACTTCAAAAAGTTACATTCATCAGATTTACGATCATCATTTCATTGGTATTACAAACCTGTAAAACCGTTAAAAACTGTAAGTTTCATATATCAGTGGATATGCAGAAAAAGTCATTATATTTCTGACAAGAGACTTAAAAGAATGTGTGAGCGCATAATTATTGAAAACAACGCAAATAATTTATTAAGCCGATGTGAAAAGACAAAGCAAAAAGTCGTATATAAATTTTAAAACATAAAATATATTATAAGCAAATTATAATAAAGTTTTAAATAAATTGTTATTATCGTTGTAAGATTCTTACAGTACTGATACATATTTTTACTAGAACATCCTTCATATATATAAAGGGTGGGCCATCTATTGGTACGTGTCATTAATAATTGGGGTGACCGAATGGCATACTGTAAGGCCAGTAGAGGGAGCCACATGAACGAAATCGTTTTTCATTCTTGACGCGGATACTTTTAGCTTCACAACAAAAAAAAAATTAATAAAAAATATCAATGTATGCTCATTTGATCGCATTTTTAAAAACGTACCAATAGATGGCCCACCCTGAAAAACGTACCAATAGATGGCCCACCCTATACAAAGCGTTACAAAAGTGGAGTATAAAAGTACTACAAAAGAAGTTTGCAAAAATTAAATAATGAAGACAACAGTTTTTCAATTACAAGAGAATTCAATTAAATACATAATTTGGCATATCAATTGTGATTATTTTAGCTACATTTTCAGCATAAAGAAATTCGTCTCTATAGTCCATTCTATCAATCTTTGACGATAGCTCATTACTTTATTAACTAAATTTCAAACTAATACTTAAAAATCTATTTATTGCTCGGAATAAAAAGTCACAATTTTCATTACTTAATTTTTCGTTCACTTTCCGTTGCAGTGCTTTTAGACTCAATTTTTGTTACACTCTGTATATATATATATATATATATATATATACATATATATACATATATATACATACATACATACACATACATATTATATAATATTTATATAGTAAATAAAATTCTTAAGCCCGATGCAATAATTCTATACAAATACACTGATTTCTTTAGTAGATTGAAGTACTTGACAACAGTTCCCTTTTAACAAACGCACAGTCACACTTACTGTCATTGAGCTCAAGTCGTTACAACAATGCTCTTTCCGTTTCACTACATAAACGATAGTATAATATTTGTAAATAGAGCGATTTTTTTTCGTGATATGGACCGCCCATCAATATACAGATAACTGCTGGAAAGTCCTGACATATGTCATATATGTCTATGGCATTGTACGCATTACATAGACATAAAAGGAGAAATTTCTTCTGAGCATACATCATTTCTCATTAATTCGCGCTTTTTAACTTTCTGTTTGTATAATTAATACGCGTAGCGGATTATGTATAAATATATCCTTAAATCTAAATTACAGAGAAGAGATTAGAACATGTAATAATAAAAGGATGTGATTATATTCAGATAATCAAGCCTGCAGAGACAGATTTTGAGCTGAGTATGCTACCAATTTTTGATGGCAGAAAAGCAATAAATTTCACAAAATCTGACAATGTCAGACGCTAGAAATATAACGAAGCCTGCTAACACGCTATACCATCATTGGTGGCAGAATATATTTGTTGGGTTTTTGTTGTCAGTCTGCCGCCAAATTGCTTACAGATCCTGCTTGATTTCTGTCACTAATCTGCTGGCATAGCATATAAGCAAGCCTTGTCGACAAATTTCGAGTTTTAATGCGGACACAAATGGATTTACAATAGGAATCTGAAATTTGCTACCAATCTGCCAACAAATTGCTATAGCATTTTGCTATCTATATACATATAAATGTGCCTCTTACAGGAAGAGGTCTTTCTTTCTTATATAATAAAAGAGGGAAAATAATAACTCAAAAGGAAAATAATAATTATAGCCTCTTATTCCACTGTAGTTGAGTGATAGTTTGTTTCACAGCATACATTTAATCGTTACAACTTTCATATTGTATTTTAACATCATGTGATTTTTAAATAATTTTAATAATATATGATTAAGATTTTTCGCATTATTTACATATGACTTCTATGAGATATTACTAAAAAAAATAATATCTTGAGTACCTAAAAATTCTATTCAAAAAACGTCCATTGTGCATATCTCTAAATAAATAATTAAACAAATTGATTTCTTTACATATATATAGCGCATGTAAAATCATACACTACGTGCGCCAGGCTATGCTAAATTGATCTAAAAAGTTCTATATTACAAATTATATGTTACTTAACTAAATAGAGAAAATGTTAAATAGGAATCTCTCAACTCTTAAATGTCACATTACGGGAACAATGCACTTGGATGTGGTATACCCAACTCAATTCGATTGCTTATAACTTTCATAAAAATAAACAATTTTTTTTAATCAACAAAATAGTATCAAGCAAATATATCTTTATTAATAAAAAAGTTATAAGCAATGGAAGAAGCATAAAAAAAACATTGGATAAAGAAATGATGGGTATGCCACACCGAAAAGGCGATTTAAGTTGTTATTAAACTATTTGGCTACATGAAGATAGATCACTTATTTGGCAACAGTTTCTCTAGATATTTCTCCCTTTACGTCCTAGAGCAAATCTAAATGTTGCACGCATAATATACATATATTTGAGTGACAAAGTGCTAAAGTTTGTAAAGAAATAGAGATACAAAAAAAATTAACATAATCACAGTTGGTTGGCAGGCTTGCGAGCGAGCGCAGGCATGCGTTTGGACAGGCTCTTTCAACGCAAATACCTTGTCTTTCTTTACATGATTTTATCACTTGGTCGATATAGTACTTCTGTAGCCTGTTGAATCTTTTATATTGACAGACTGAGTCTTAAACATAATCATTTGTTCCAGGACTTGTCAATGGTTCTTGAGCCTGAAACAAATATGACACTTTTTAATACAAAACATTTTAAAATTTTATTTCTTTCATTATCATAATGTATAAAAATTACCTTTTAAAATCTTTTAGGTAAAAATTAATTCAAATAACTATATATAAAATTAGAAATTTTTACCTCTTCTCCAACTGTAGCTGCAGGGAGTGGGAATCTGTTTTTCTCAAGACTAAACTGATCTTCTGTAGTTTTTCTATAGACGGGATTATCGAAGTTCATACTAGTAACATTACGATGAAGATAATGCCTGTAGCACAGCACTGCAACAAGTGCGAGTAATAACAGTCCTAACGACACTACGCCTATTACGATGCCGGCGACTAAACCAGGATCTGTTGATTCAGCTATTGAGTTTCCTTTTCTTTCTGCATCTCCTGGCGATAATGGATCTAAAAATAGTATGTTCAAGTGAAAATTCTAAAATATATATATAAATTTAATATTCAAATGTAAAAAGTACCAGAAATCTTTTCCCATTCCAGCGCATTCATTACTGTAGTAGCAGAATTAATACAATTAATTAGTAAAAATTTAATAAATTCATTTTTTTTTAGTATATACAATGATCATAATTATAAAAATACAGTAAAAATCTAAAAAAAATACTAACTAAGCTATCAAGTAGATTGCACATTTGTAAGGAAAAAAATACATGCACATTCATATTATGCAAGGGGAGTAACATTAATGTATCTAATAATATTTCTTTAATTTAATATTGCAACAGATTACAAAATAAATTATAAAATATATCTCTTAAATATGAATAATTAAATAATCGATTGTAATCAGTCTATTTTTCTAGATAAATAATAAATATTAATTCAATATATTATTAGGTATCGCGAAAAGTTCGTGTCGTTTTTTCAAGAGATGTTTATAGGAACCGACGAACTTTTCGCGGTACTTAATACTTTAAATATAGCAAACAACTTTTTATTTATGAATTTTCTAATAAACAAAATTATTTTAAACATTAATTTTCTGATGTATTTATTTAGAAGAAATTGACTTCAAATTAGCTATAAATCGATTCGATAAAAACATATGTATATATATATTTGACATATTTAATATTACTACATAAGAAAATTAATATAGATTTGACATTCTGATTCAGCGTTCAATATCTCTTTTAAATAATGAAGTTATGCTAATACATTTTCAATTAGTGATTTCATGAAGCCCAATATAAAACGTATCCCAAAAATGAATCACCGTAAATTAATAGATGTTCAAATGATTAATTAATTTTATAATAGTTATATAAAAGCTTAATATATACCCAAAGAATCCGTGTGTATTAAAAAAATATCATTCAACTAAACTTACTGGCAGTCGTTGTAACATTCAGAGGTTTGAGCCTCTGGAACGGCATCATGGGTGTTTGCGTAGACGGCGCTATGGTCGTAGTAACTGGAATATCCCAAATTCATGCAACACGAATGCAAATAAATGAAACAACGTAAATAATGAGCGCATAACATCTTAGCAATTATTAGACGTTAATAAAAAATTTAAATTTTTATGTATACTAAATAATCAACTTTATGCATTAAAAATATACACGCTTTTTTTCGTAATAATTTTTTGCATCGAGCATTTGCGCATTCTCATATTATACTTTCTATTTATAATACATTTTTTATAAGAATGATCATGCAATGATTTATCATGGCGTGACAGCTGTTATATGAGATATCAATGTTAATAATTATATGCGTGTTGTCTGCATATGAACTTAATAACTACCGAATACAACGAAGAATTTTAAACAAAAAAATGACATTTTGAGCATTCTTTTGCATAATAAGCATTAATAAATTAAAATGCACCAACGACATGCAATGCTATTTGAGAATATAGACTTCCTTCTCATAATCTGCTTTTATATTGTAGAAAATGCATAACAAATTTTTGATAAATTGACGAACAGCTTTCCATAACTGTCTATTAATTAATTTATTCTTTTAGAAAAAGAATTTTGTAATTCGCGATATACGTATAACGCCCATTGCAAAAATATTATCAAACAATTATCTTTAATATAATTTAAAAATACATAGTCCTTTTAATTTAAAAGACCATTACGCTAAAAAATATGATTGAATTATAAATAATCGGCATGTCTGTTTCCCATAAATTTGTTGCTATGACGAGATAGTTGAAAATTGCGTAGTAACTCAGTGTTGGAAGGTCATTCGTCAATCGTGATATCCTCGTGACTGACTCACCATTTTCCACGCACATCAATCCATCAGGTAATAACCGTAAACCGTCCGGACAGGCGCACGATAATAGTGGTGATCTAGAGTTGATTTTAGGTGCGGGCAAACACAGATGACTGCAATGTCCATTGACAGCTTGACATTGATTCATTCCATCAGGCTGTCTGTAAGGATGATATACATGGACTACCATTGGATGTTGAAGCGTTCTGATTGACGTAACAGCTTCTACTTCCTTGCCGGTGAATTTGTTAGCTTTAAAAATCGTTTCCTTATCCCAATCGGTCCAGTATACATAATCCTCGAAGGTTGTTATACTGAAGGGATGCCTAAGGCTTTCGGGAGAATATAGTACTGTTCGTCTGCCGGTTCCGTCGTAATTACAGGAACCTATGATGTTCAATTTTGCGTCTACCCAATATACTCTCTTGCCAATCAAGTCTAAAGCTAACCCATTAGGCCACTTAACATCATTGCCGACAATCACCTGTAATAAACTCTTGTTAGAAGTCAAGATAAATTGGTATAAAAAACATATTTAATGTATTTTATTAATGATTCATAATTGCTTCTTTCAAACTGATTTGCAGGGACACCAGCAAGAAAAAAAATCCGCGACTCCAGAAAAGAAATAATTTAAAATAAATGTAAATAATTGTCTAATTGCAATTGTAAATTGTTAGTTAAGTTCTTTTTCGTCGAATGCACATGTGCATGCATACGTACACGTTCCAACATGACAAAAATTGAATATCTTCAAATTTTACGACGCTTAAATAATATACATGTATTCTTCAATAGTAATGAGAGAGAAAGAATAATGCTACTTTTTAATTAATGTTATTTCTAATATGTTATTTCCGTTTCTTACCGATCGACGAGTACCATCCATGCCAGCTCGTTCAATACGAGCCTCGTCGCTCCAGTCTGTCCAAAACATCCAACCTTCCAATGGATTCAGTGCTATCGCTCTAGGCTCCTGAATGCGATCTCGTATAAGAGTTTTTCTCATATTTCCTTCGAAATTGGCCAATTCGATAGTATCTTTTCCAGAGTCTGTCCAATAAATGTGACTGTAAATCCAGTCAACTGCCAATCCATCTGATGTGGTAAAATCGTTTTCGATAACGACTGTGCGTTCATTTCCTTCGTCTATTGGAGCTCTAAAAAAATATGTCATTTGATCAATGTATCTCTTAACATGAAACTTAATAATAGAGAGTTTTTTCTAGTTATAAGGAAATTATAACATACTTGTAAATTTTCTTTTCACTGATGTCGCTCCAGAAAATCATTCCAGTGCGAAAGACAAAGTCCAAAGCTGTTGCCATTTTAGTATTGTTAACGATCGCAGTCATCTCTTGACGATCCAGAGCTACTTTTCGAATATCATGTCGACGAGCAAATAACAAACTTGCGTGACCCTCCGCGGCTTTACAGCGTGTTAAATTTCGCGGATCTTTAAGATAACCGGTGGCGCAGCTGCATTTGAAACCGCCTTTTTCATTATGACAAAACTGAGAACAGCTACCCGGTTCCAAGCATTCATCAACATCTGAAAAATGAAGTAATCTCTTAGCAGTTTTAATATGGAGCTAAGAACTGCGATGAAAGAAACCTTAAGGAAATATTGTGTTAACATTCAGAAAAATGCAACTTTGTTCATACCATCGCACGTGCGGTTGTCGATTAGTCTATAACCCGTGCGACAGTCACATCGGTAACCAATAGGCAAATCGACACAGATCTGCGAGCATCCACCGTTATTTTTTGCACACTCATTCACGCCGCAGAGCTCGGCACTCTCATCCTCCCAGCCGATGCAATCTGGATTTTTGTTGCAGACGTTTTCCAGAGGAATACATGAGCCCTCGCTGCACTCGAACTGAATTCGCGGATCGCAGCTTACGATTTTGCTTGTACAATTCTTCTCATCGCTTCCATCGGAGCACTCGGCTTTACCGTTGCAATATAGATGACCTAAACATACAAATCGTTGAAAATCCGAAACATACACAATAATTCGCGCGACTGCCATGTGAAACGATAGATTTCTGATTTAAATCTGACATGATAACAAATTAACATTGTTTCCGTAACATATTAATTACAACATGTTGTTTTAACATATTAATTTTTAAAATTCAATTTTAACGTAAAGATTAAATTTAATCTTAACCGTGTCTTCTATTCATATAAAATATACTATTTATTAACATAAAAGATTTTTCATTAATTTATCGTTTACATCATCACATAATTCATTGTAATGTTATGTTTAACATAGTAACAATTTTGAATTTACAGAAATATTATATCTTTAAATATGCCAGTATATACCTGAGATACACGAACGTCGATCTTCGCATTGAAATTGATCGGGTCTGCAAGTTACATTGTGGCATCTCTGTGGGGATTCATCCGCACCATTGGGACAGTCTTTTTCGCCGTCGCATACCCAAGTCTGATGGATGCAAGTAACACCATCGTCGCAATCGAACTCCTTGTTCTCACAGTGGCTTATCTTCTTCCCGTTATGAATATCCTAAAAGGGATGAATTTCAAAGAAATTTCAAGAAATGTCGGATCTGTGTGCAATGCTATATTATGTAAATTGTATCCCATTATTTTCCTCTCGAGTTTCTATGTTCTTAACATTGTGCAAACGTTTTTAATTATTTGGTACTTGAGACTAGCATGAAGATGAAATACCTTGCATCCCATCTCATCGGATCGATCCGGACAATCGTAGTCGCCGTCGCATCTCCATCGCGACGTTATGCAATAATTCTCTGAACATGCAAAATCAGTGCCAGGATGACACGTTATCGGTCCACAACCCTTCTCGTCGCTGTTATCCCCGCAATCATTGTCATTGTCACAAACCCACAGTTGTTGGATACAGTGTTTATTCGCGCAGGTAAACTCATCGGACCGGCAAGTGTCGTCTAAGGCAAAAGATCTCTCATGTGAAAGAAGTGGAACAACATTTTATTTACTAGTAACAAAAATTTTCTCGCGCAGCTATCGCTGATCTTAACAGGGATTGACATTTAATTAGCGTACAAACATAAAGTTTTTTAAAACAATTTTCCATGACTAAGTATGTTATCTATATCTTATATAATCTATTAATACAAATATTTAAATGCTTGTATTAATATTTTAAATAATATTAAAAGTGGCAGCCTTTTGAATTACATGTATAGTAAAATTATGTTATTATATATAATTCATGAAAAAAAAATTGTAAATAATAAAAAAACCAAAACAAAATTTTTACCTAAAACAGTAAATACACATATGTAAAAAAAATGTCTAATTAAAAAACAAACATTATGCCAATACTTATAAGGCAACGTGATCTTGCATTAAGACACAACTTGCATCCAATATGACTTAGGGAACCTCGATATCGTTTAACGACTCTCTTTATAATTTCTTGATAAACTATACTGTGATGTAAAGTGTAAACTATATTATAATGTAAAAACGTAGTAGTATCAGTGGATCCGATAACCTTTCATAATGACGCATTTTTGTCTAATTTCGCAGTAGTTATAAATGTTTTTATAACAGAAGATTATACGTTAAAAGAGGACGTTTGCATTTGCGTTATTATTCTCTATTGGTTTTTTTCATATTTCCTCTTATAATAATTGATTTGATAATGCCTATATAATCATTACATTTAATCTATTCTTAAATAATCTATTTCGTATAAATATGAAATAAAGCTTTATAAAGAAATTTCATTAATCTTTTAATACACAAGCAAATATAATTTATAATAAATACATATAATAGTATTTACATATTTGAAATAAATAATAAATTACACTTCACTTATAGTATTTCACTTATAGTGAAAAATACAAATACTATTATTTTTTTTAAATATAAAAAACTTTTAAATATCTGCTTTTACACACACATGCAAGACGTATTGGGAATAGTTATGCATTATTGTTAGATCACAATCGTAATATAGAGAAATAGAAAAGACAAATTTCACAGCTTTCACGTATCGACATATAATTTAAACAAGAGTATGAAGACCTACATCATGATAAGACCAACATAAATAGCTTTAACGTAATGACTCGTGCGCAAATATCGTTCTAGGAAGCAACATGTTTATTAAATGTATTTATGTAAAAGAAAATCTGTTTTTTTTTTCACTAGACTGTTATGTATTCTGTAATCGCAAACGTTTGCGCTTTCAAAGAGACAAGTTCCACAGGAAATTAAAGGTTCCCGGCAGTCACTCGTAATTTCAAGCAGGACAATTATCTGCTTCTCCAGCAAGCGATATCTGCGACACAACTTTATCTAATATCTAACGAAAAAAGCTACGTATTAAATTGCACTCTCAAGTATTACGATCGGAAATTTTCTAATTGAGAGACACAAGAGATAATAAGTATATAACATACTCACAAGTGACTCCAAAGGTATATGAAGAAAATAAAAAAATATAGAATCAATTATAGAGTATAGTAATTGAATCGTGGGTAATCCATTTCCGACTCAATCTTTTTCATTTGAATAAAATCACTTTAGCGCCAATTTATATAATAATCACGAACAAACGGAAAATGGACGGAACAAAGATCGTAATTTTATTACAAATTTATCGTAAATTTATTAAAAATATATATAAATTAGATTTAAATAGACCTTCTCGGTTTCAGATAAAATTTTTAATAAATTTTTCGCGTTACTTTTTACCCACAATCAATTCTTGCAGATCTTAATATTATCAGCCGGCAAAGTAGCAAGGAAAGAAAATCGACGAAAATCAGCGCATTACAGAAACATCGTCAATAAATCAACGCACCGATAATTACGGCTAATAAAAGTATAAATAACGTAATTCGTGTAAGCCGTTTGTAAAACGAAAATACGACGTAAGATGGACAATTCATTTGTAAAGTGTGTGCGTTTGAGGAGTAGTTTAAAGCAGCTATTAATGATTGTATCAAACTACAATCATTTTGCTATCATATTATGATTCTTTTCCTTATAGATTCATGTTAATCATCACAATTTCTTTTACATAAGCAACCTTCACCAATCAAAGATTTTAGCGCTTGTCCCAAGGAAGAAGTACTATCCCACCACCAATTCAGCTATAATTGTTTTCGACTAGAAACATGTCGATGTAATTTATTTTGGGCATGATAACTACGTTTATCTACGTCTACGATAATGATATTACAATTATATATTTGATATAATTTAATAAAATATAATTTAATTAAATATATAATTTATATATTTCATATTTATAATGTGAAATTGTAGAAAGCTATCTATAATGACTACGTTTACACGGATACCCTTAATCGGGTTAATTTAATAACATGTGGTTAGAAACTGGCCAATCACAGTCATTCCATTCTTCAGAGGATCAGCTTTGATTAATCAATTTCATAACTACGAATGTTATTAAATCCGATTAAGGATGTTCGTGTAAACGTAGTCAAAGTCTCAAACTATAGATATGCTTGCATCTTGAAGTTTATATAGATTTGTAATTAAAGCTCTATTTAAAAATATCTTGGACAATTGAGATATTTTTTCTAAAAAAAAAAAAAAAAAAAAAATCGCGAACTATATCGTTCTGTAGAGTTTCAAAGATGCACAATGTATTTCATGCAAAAACTAGTCAATACATGTATACCAAAGAATTTCGACTATTTACTTCCGAGATATAACGTGCAATATATGATAAGGCATAGATAAAAAAAAAACAGAAAAAAAATAGAAAGAACAAAGTATGCAAGCGTATGAAAAAGTAGCCCACGTGCAGAAGCTTACTGCACTCAGCCTCGTCTGAACCGTCCGAACAGTCAGGGTTGTCGTCGCACATCCATGTTAATGCCACGCACTCGCCATTTCCCGAATGGCACGTGAATTGTTCCGGTGTACAGGTCTTGGTCCCTACAAGATGACAATTGCATTGTACCGGATTCGCGATTACAACGCAGGGCACGAGCCCCGACAAAGTGGATACTGCGATTGACGTTTAGTTTCGCGATAGCTTCGAAAGATAGATTGCATCCTTGCATAAAGCGAGTGTAGAAAGCGTATGCAGAAGTTTGAAATACTACTCCGTTTATATCAACAAGAGTAGACTAAAAAGCTAAACTCCCAACATCTCACCAAGAAAATTAAGATTTGTTTAGATACTTTTTTAATCTGGAAGTAAATACAAAAAGTCAAAATCAACTCTGAACAAAAATATTCTAACTTCCGCTCTTTATAGCTGATAATAAAATTGGCTTCGTTATTTCTCAACTACATCAATATTATTAATTTATTATTTTATTATTCTTGGAAGTTTATATACTCGTATATTATCTATTATCATTAGATCACCACAGAGAATGTGTTTAAAGATTTATTATATATTAATAAATAGCATATACAAAAATAACGTTCTAATAAAAATATTGAAAATTTTACTTTATTAGTTACTAAGTTAAACAAAAATAGTGATTATGCCTATAATGTAAGAATTGGATCAATTATTATTGATTTTACCGAATCTATTATGCCTGTTATCACTACATCGATCCCAAAATTATTCTGCATTGAATAAGTTATTTGCCATTATTTCCTGTTTCAATACATGCAATTAGTAGACCGAGCACACAACTTTCTCGCAAGTCGTAAGCAATAGAATGTATTGAGAATACGAGGATGCAATCTGAGATTCTGCAATTTGCGCTTTGTCATTTGTTCCGTAGCTTTCCGGCTGATCCCGTCCCTCCTTGGCTGCTTTCCGGTAACACCTACGCTAAAGTACTTATCCGCGCGACTTACTGTAACAATCCTTCTCGTCCAAATTGTTGGAGCAATCTGTCTGATGATCGCACAGCCACGTCTTCGGAATGCACTCGCCTGGACTGCATTCAAACTCCCTTTCGTTGCATGGTATCAACCCTTTTATTCGATTCAATACTCTCTTAATTATCTCTTTAGTCTTAAAATCATATTTTTTATATTGTCACAAACATAGGCAATAATTTCCCAAATAAAAATTGTTGAAAGACTCTTAAAGGTCGTCTAAATAATCTAAAAGATATTTTTTTAACATCTTTATGATACACAATTCATACATTTATTTAATATAAGTTACTACTTTATTAAAAATACTTTAATTAAGACGACAATTTTTATGTGGTGTGCAACTCAGAAGGCTTAAGTTTTTCATCTTAATCTCTATATGCGTTTTTCTCTTATTTAATTCATATTTTGTTCTTTACAGCTCAATCTCCTTTATTTAAAACTTACTTTAGACGATTTAACATTTTTGTAAGAATTCAGAATAGAATTTTATAATTTTATATGTCAATTTCACATGTAATAATAAAAAATATTTCAAAAGAAGCTTACACATACATATATAGTATAAAACCTACATTAAATTATTAAAATGCTCATACACATATTAAATTACTCATATACATATTTAATTACGATATCAAAATATATCATAAAAATTATAAATGGAATTCTAAATCGACCCAGAAATCTGCTGTAAATTATACAAGTGAGTAAAGCGAGCTTTAGTTTGTCCATAAATGTCAATACTTCATTTGTATGACGAATGAGATGTCAATGTTAAAAATATTGAACGTCAAACGTTAAGCATAGATGTTTCAATATTATCATGTGTAATAATGCTTGATTATATAGGCAAACGAAGCAGTCGCTAACCTTTGACATTCGATATATTAGCATGTCATTGTTTTCAGATTCAAGTTCGAATAAAAGAGCTACACGCCTGCAATCACATTTCTATGTAACAGAACGTAAAGTAATCTCTCTTTTATGAAATAATACCGCGCGAATATCACGGAACATTGTATAATAGATATACAGAATGTTTCCTTATTAAAGGCATTTCCCTCTTTGACTAATGTTGAATGAAAAATATCATGTATGTTTTTGTAAAACTTTGAAAAAATTCTATTCAAAGGACAAATTCCATTTAAAATTATCCGAAGAATGCTGTTATGTCATTCACTTGGAATGTCTATTAATTAACAAAAAAAGTTTATGCAAGATAAAATAGTTCATTATGTAGGCCATTTGTTAAATACATAGAAAACGGTGAAATTATTCAACACACACGTATGTGTGTGTGCGTGTGGGTGTGTGCGCGCGCGCGCGCGTGTGTGTGCGTGTGTACAGTTTCAAACTAATAACAGAAGTAGATAATTTTTCTATTAGAAGAACTATCGTTTCTACATTTTCCATGAAAATTGCAATGTGTGACGATAAAACTCAATCGCATTTCTCTACTTTATAATTTAAGAGGATTTTTAATGATCCGAAGTGCAATTTACATCATAATTGAAATGATTAAATGCACGCGTAATTATATCCGTCAAAAGGGCTTTGCATCAACGTGCACTAATTAATATTAAATGCGCATTCCACTATGTAATTATGATCGCCGTTGCAACCTTCAAGGATCGATGAGATTCGATTAAACTAATCGATTAGCATCCATTTCTGCCTCGCTATACATAGGTCGAGAGTGGAGATATACAAATACATATGATTTACTAATTGGAGAATGTTAGGCAAACTACAATTCTAATTAAAAAAGTACGTTTTAACCTAGAATACTAGAATCTAGAATACTAGAATCAAGTATTGTCAAAATAGGAAATAACCTCGTTAATAAGGGACACCCTGTATGTCAGTACGCTTCACCTGCTTGAAAAACCGGTCTCCAAAGTTGTACTTTCACATACCGGGACCTTTTACAACCACTATATTCGGATGCACTATATTCGGGTAAATATTCATTAAATCATTTGACACTACAATGCAATAACGTTGTTCATAAATAAAGTTAGTCAACTTTTAAGTTTTATCGGTATTCTGAGAGAATTACACCTTAATGAAAAAAACGATGCTAACACCGTACGATTCGCGTGTATAAATTTTCTATTGTGAAATATGCAAAGATCTCTTCATTGTCTGCTTTGTACAAAGTGCACCCTTGCTTTTATAAAAGTGAAATTTATAAAGCGTTTATAAAAGATAATTAATAGACTTTACGCTAGAGATGCATAAATTACGAATTTCGTATTCCACATATGTAAGTATACAAGGCAATTTCTCTCAAAGCGGTAAATGCTAATAGATATACTTTATTGGCAGTAGTGGAGAGATATTAATTTCGCGTTTATCTTACCTCGGCAAATATTTAATCTACGATTGAATTGGCTTTTAATATACCAACCAGTAATTAACTTTCAAAATTTAATTTTTATTAAAAATTTTTCTTAATCTGCTATAAAACTAATTAAAACTTTTTGCATTCGGACTTTTTCATTCGCAATCATAAAACGAGTATTTCCTAAATAAAAAAAAAACAAAACTTCTAAAACTATATTATAAAAAATCATTAACTTACCCAAATTATATAAAAATTTTTAATATACATATAGTATGTATTAATATCTGACAAGTCAATCAAATTTGATTGAGTTTTAAAAAAAATTAACAAGATAAAACTGTCGGTTCAAATACTCTCTTTTTTTTTAACTTGAATTTCTTTTTCTCTTGCCTCATTAAATTTAGAAACTTAACCGCATCTTTTTCTCGGCCCGTATCTCTCTCAATAATCTCAATGGATATTAGTGCAAATTGAGTAATCCAACGTCACAATATATATTTATATACGTTACATGCATTATAAAAAAAAATTGCAACTTACTGCAGACAGCAGGGTCCTCGTCAGTCCCGTCTGGGCAATCTCGGTCGCCGTCGCAATGCCATATATTAGGTATGCATCTGCCGTTACTGCACTTGAAGTCCGTCTCCTTGCATTCCAGGGTGTCTGAAATATTCGTATGGGAATGAGCGATCGCACTGATCGAGGGAATAATCGCGCACGAGAGCAGCAACAGGATGCACGTGCACCAGGAAACGTTCTTGGGCCACGTCGGGCTCCTGTCGAGCTGCATAATCGCGCGAGAAGAGTAAACGCCTGTTTGTTGTCTAACGTGCATGCAAACTGCACTGCGCAAAGCCGCTCGATGCACTACGTATACGATTCCTACGGCGCACTCGAGGAGAACTCGGCGTTTCAATCAAAGATCAATTTCTACGCATCGTTATTCTGTGCGCCGTACAACGTCCACTGCGAGTCTATCGCTGCAGACGCTGATGAAATCTTACTGACGTATGTCATTCGATAAATACGCAAATTGAATATTTGCAGTGTAATATTTTTTTTTAATTCCTCTCGCGATATTTCAGAATTATCGGAGCACTCGCAGAGAGGAAGGAACTCGATATTATTCAGACTTCGAATGATGCGTAGTCTCAATTTCAGCTTTCACGCGAGCGAATGTGGAGTAAAGGAATACGATGCACTCACGGTGGTAGCCGCGAATTCTATAAGGCTGCAGCCCAGCAAAGGGGCGCCTATATATGGGCTATGGTACTCACACAACCGCAGCAGCGGCTGCAGTGGCAGGAGAGAAGCGAATCAGAGTATCAGAACCCTATCGCTGATCCTGCGGATTGTTGCGAATCTAGTGCGTTTCTTACAATTTTCTAAATTACGTAGACGTATGTCATACACAATCTGTGGATTATCGGAGGTCACCCGAACTCTGATAGACCTAGTTCGATTCCCGCTTCACGAAGAAGTTCATAAAGCAGACCTGTCCAATTTTAGCGCCGGAGCCAAAATGCAAAGCCATCGACGCAAAAATATTCAATATGAATAAGATATCGGGAACCGTAATGTTGATAAGCATCGCTCAAACGCATATCAGCATTTCACAATCCCCGAAATTTTACTTACATTAGGTTTTTTTGCGTCGATGACTTTGTGTTTTGGCTCCGCAGCTAAAATTGAACAGATTAGTCATAAAGAGAAGAATAAAAAAAATAATTAACCCATAAATGAGGAGTTATTTTGAACTAAATTCTTCTCTATGGCTAATTTGATTGCTCAATGTCGACTTAAATCTTTTTAAAATTTCCTAATATTTTAGACATTTTAATGGAGAGAGAACAAAACTGTCTATTACTGTAGCTTAAATTCGAAATCTTTTTACAATAAAATAACACTGACAAAGCTATTTTTATTTGATTGCATATGTAAAAATTAGTGTTGAAGAAGAATCTAATATAATTTTCACATTCAGTATACGAAACATTAAAATTATACCTTTCATCTTCTATATCCTGAATACTATAATTTATTATAAGATTCAAGATTTTTTGTAGCAAATCTCCTGCCATATGTATATATAAAAATGTTTCATTTTACAGAGTATATGTATACGTAGCATAAAAGAATGAAAAGAGCTTTACTTTTTATATGGATCATAAATTTAAAGATTTTATAGTATCGTCGTTACAATAAAATATTTTTATGTATGTAGAATTCATGATATGCATATCATAAGAAAATTACGTATAAAAATAGCGAAAAAAAATTATCTTGCATTTTAAATATCTAATTTTTCAGGTGTTTTTCACAAATTTGTACGATTATGTCTGTTGACATAAAAATATGTATATTAAATTTCCAATTAAATCTCACTTTTATTTTGATACTTGCTGTAACATTGTCAAAGAATTATGTGTTCTAAGAATTTGATCAAAGACATTTTCTAAATATACGTCTGTAAACTTGTCATTCTTAGATTTATCAAATTCTTAGAACATCATTATAGCGGTATAGTAATAATAATACAAAAGTAAGCACCAATAATGAGGTTAGATATTGACATAAAAATACGGAAAGTAGCACAAAAGATAGCAACAAGCTTCAGATATAGCTATCGATACAATAATTGAACGAAAGTATATAATCAATTAAATATGAAATTTTATGGCCTGACGCTTATATGTATATATATCTTATTTAATAAATTGATCATAGTGCATTTTTTCTGCAATAATTTCATAACAGTAATGATCGCAAATAGATCAATGTGTTCTCTTATTTATGCTTTTAAATATTTTATTATAAATGTTATAACGCACAATACATACTTGTATATATGGATAATGTTTAATAAGAGAGCAGATCAATTTATGATTGATTGCTTGGAAATAATTTTTGGTAAAAAGATTCTTAAAAAAAAATATTCTTTTCATGACAGAATTTTATAAGAATAGTTTTTAAGATATTAGCTAATAATAGATTAAGGAACGATAAAAAGTTTTCATGAGTCAAATTTTAAAGCAAAGATAAACTGTCATCAATAATTTTAAATAACTTTTAATTTAATACAATATGGATTTAAGATTTAATTATAGATATATGTAATCTTGTCGTTTCGTTATTTTTCATATAAATTTGGTTTATTTAAAATAAATTTATTGACATAAATTGTAATAAATTTAAGTCTAGACATTATAATATAATTTTAGTTAAATAATATATGTATATTCGTTTTTCTTTATACAAATATAAATGTTTAAATATGTTTAAACTGTTTGGTTTGTATAATGTTTCAACATAAAATAGTAAGTTCAACATAAAATTGTAAAAATATTTTGAAACGTAAAATTTTCAAATATGTGATATGTTTATTAAGAAATTTAAAAATGTTGCTCGTTAATATATTTTTAATTTATATTTACTTTTAATATATTAATTAATATATTTTTACAATAAAAATAGAATTACACACATAAATAAATCAAACAGAAATAAGATTAATATTATATATATAATAATTAGAAAATAATAGTAAATATTTCCACTAAAAAAAATTTATCAAAAATCTTACTTTGAAATTTGGTGCATTTGTTACATTTCGTGAAATCACGTGAATTAATAAATGATAAAATCGCTTCTGCCAAATAATTATAAGACTATCATAGAGCTGACTAGCACTTCGATTGTAGAAACATGATTCTGAGATATTTGCATCTAAAGTTTTCGGCACCGAATGAATGATGAATTGTCGTCGTTCAATGAATAATCAATGTACGCTAAAATCAAATGCAATATTCAATACAGATTTATAGAATATTCAAACGGTGTATATACATGCCATAGGTCTTGACTGAATTCGTTAGTTCTTTTTGACAATACACATACATACACATGTGTTCTTCGTTTACTTGTTTAAAAATTCATTGATAGAAAGATGCTATACAATTTTTCGTACACAATATATAAAAAAATATCGATTATGCGACAATTGAGAAAGTGCGAAGAATTTACGATTCACTGCAGCACGTGCACGTACATATGCTATATAAAATGTAAAGCACAGGCACGAAATATGTACGTCGTGTGTAGCCTGTTAAAAAGGTGGGGTATGGGGTGACGATACGGGATCGCGACCAGTTTTCTGGCCGTAAGAATCTTGTCCCGTATTGCGATTCTGATTAAGAACAACCGTATCGTCATTCCCTTTTTGATGCGTTTGACTTTCCGTCCCGTGACTAGATCACACTCTATTAGCGATATCTCGGTCGTCGCGTGCTTATAAGATATATAATATTACCGCGAATCAATCGATTCGTTCCCGAGAATCCTATTCTTAATGCAATATTAAAATATCTTAATAAATTACGACATTATTTATATTCAAACGCTGCTAACAATACCAACAGTTTCGACGCTATCCACGATAGGCGGCCATTTAACATTGAAGCAATT
>NW_017305536.1:6128768-6146698 GCF_001594115.1 Trachymyrmex septentrionalis | reverse complement strand
AATTTAAAAAAAAAAAAAAAAAAAAAAAAAAAAATATTGAGCTTGCAAACTTAAAACCGATTTTCTCGTGTAAAAACAAATTTATTTTATTTTTCCAACTTATTTTTTTTCCACGCAGAATTATCCTGTTATTTTGTTAGGCAGTTAAGAAGGACACCCTATATATTCCGCAATGGCAAGAAGTTACGAGCGGATTAATTGAAACTACGTGTCGTGAGACTGCCCAATGTATTCATGCGAACTAATTTATTGGATTTCGTACTGCGCACACAGCGCGGCGTTTAAATTTAATATAACAGTGGAGAGAAGTCTAGCGCTTTCCAGCACCAGTATTTTCCGATCGATTACGCGGCCGACTGATGAAAAAGTCCGATCCGATACTTTTCTTCTTGTAAAAAAAAAAAAAAAAAAAGAGTCGAGCAGCATTTATATAATTCATCAGAGACCGAACACGTCCAGATATAGCTCTTCGGCTTTGATACAAAGTTGAAAGTTGCAATAATGATTATAAAAGATGAATGAAAGGCAATACTATTCTCATCGGGCTTTATTGGCCATATCCGAAATGCATTATATCCGATGAGAACGCGGAATATTTCGCGGACGGCTTCACAAGAGTTAAACGCACAAATAATTAATTAATGAACGTCATGTAATTATTGTATCAAATTACGCGGTGGTTATTACGCCACGGGCTGTTGTCACATAATAATCCATGCATTTCCGAGCAGGTAATATTAGATATTAACGGTATATATGAAGATATTTATCATTTTCCGACATGTGCGCGCGCGCGCGCGCACCGCTCTTCTTTTGTTTAGAATTCTAAATAAATAATTCCGTACCTTCGCGTCGTGTGGAATAGAAACTTCTTGTTTAGCTCTTATCGCACATATCCGATTCATGAGGGAGCTGATTTGCATTGATTTGCATAGATTCGAGCGAAGAGTTACGAAGCTCTCAAGTAATCTTAAATATATAACGTTAACTTTCGAGAGATTTCGAGAACGAAATTGCTTAAATATTAAAATTCAAAAGTAAAATTCCCCTCAGTACCTTTCAATTATGGATTGCATAAGATTTATATAACTTTATCACGAGCCAATATCACTCTGGTGTCACGGAAATTCCATCGGGAGAACCATTAGACCTTTTTTTTAGAAAATAAAATCGACATTTCTAAAATATTTTTACTACAATTAATAAAATAACTAATTATCCATTAAATATATCTGCTTCAAAATATTGAATTTCTCCCCAGAAATATCTTCTTGTAAGATTGACATATTCTCTTTTGCGGATATTGACTTGTAACACGGTTATATAGTATGATGCACGAAATGCATGCAGATATCGATGTTACCTAGTAAGACAATCGAAAGGATGATTCTATTATGCAAAAATAAATCGAGAACGTGGAATAAAATTTTTTCGCACAAAATTCCCTTTCCGAGAGAATCGAAAAATTTAAATTTTATTAAAACGCTACATGCAGTATCTCTCTCGTGAGTGTCATTTCACATGTTACCGATTCGCGAATAACGGAAAAACGTGAACGTTACACGTTCGCTATTCAACAACTTGAAAAGCTGATAGACCGAATAGTAATATGCTCGGCACTGTCGACGATTATGTACATTATGCATTCGCCACGAAACGCGTGGCGCTATACTTCCTGTGAATATTGCTTTTCACGTAATCACGATCAATATTTGCTGCTCCGGGACATTATTACGATTATATCACATAGAAGTTTACATTTATCCATCTTTCGCCTAATCTTCAGGAGCCAATTAATTTTATTGAGACTAATTGTTCTCGAATTAAAAATATCACCTCTACAACACACGAATTATCTCTGGCGTTTCGAAATCAACATATAAAAATATCATTGAATAGAGGACAATCAAGTGCAGTGTATTTCGGAAATGATGGGAAAGCACGCGTGCATGTATCATTTCTCATGAAATAACTGGGAATATGTTGCGTATCCGTTTAATGTATACGTTCGATTAAAATTGGAAATTCAAAACTAAAACTTCTCTTATTACAATTTCACGATCGCTATACGTTATGTTAATTTGTATATGAATAATTAATCCGAGCGCTGTATTTTTGCATTGGCGAATTTCGATTGTTGATAATTTCGAAAGAGCAAATGTCGATTAGGCAGTTAACAGTTTCTGATTTCAATTTTGTAATTGTAAATTTGCAGAATATACATTTGTCAACAACGTGCAATAAAAATGGATTCACTTGGGATAACACTGAACAATGACCAACAATTACCGCGAGATTTTCTTGGCGTTGCTTCAGTGACGCAGACCAACCGATTGATTTCAATTGAGTTAGAAATCATTAAGCACCAATTGATGTCTAAATACGAAAGCATAGTACGAAGTTCGGAGACTCCCACGATAGAGTCTGCTAAATTTTAAACATATTTTCTTAGATTTAAAAAAGATACTCTCTTTTTTTCAAGTCACATGAACAAATATTATAAAAGTATAGGTTTATAAATATACATGCCTTATGAGGTGCCAAAAGATTTACGGGTTATCGCCGTGCCGTGATTTCTATATGTTAATGACGGCATAGATCACGACACGGCGATAACCCGTAAATCCTTTGGCATCTCTGAAAAAAGCACCCGTGAAAGCCTCAAAAATATTATATATGTCTTATGTCTATTTTAATGTAGATTAACTTTAACTCAATACCGGCAATGCTGGATTTTAAAGGCGTAGTCGATTTTTAATTGTGAAAATTCTAGTAGACAAATTTAAATGTGTAAAAAATACTTAAAATACAATCCAACTTCTACGATAATAAAAGTTCGTTATTAAAACTTTCACAAATATGTAAGAATTTTTTATAAAGTTTTTTTATAAAGTCCGAAACAATATAAAAATTTACACTGAAGTTCTCGAAGACTCAGGTTGACAAAGGATAAAAATTTCACATTGCCAATGGAAGGTTAATCTTGGTTCAACTACTTTTCATTTTTCTCTCATTTTTAGAACTAGAAAAAGATTCTTAACTCTAAAAAAAGAGTAAGTTGAATTCAAATTAAAGTTGCTTTACATTGACGAAAATTCTATTGAGTTGCTACGAATTTCTCATCCTAAAATTCTAAACTTTTTCCCTAATGTTTTCAATTTTGAAATTTTTTGTATTTTCGTCCTAACTTAAAGAACGATCAAATATTTTGTTGAAAGAACAATTTGACATAGCAGTATAAATATTAATGTTGCTGACACTATTTACATTTAATTATTAAGTTGGTACTGCATAAATGCAGTAATATATATATATATATTTCTTTAAAATCAAGAATTTTCTAAATTTACTAAAAAATTCCTTGACATTTCTCTAATTTCCAGTTTTATAATAACCTTACTATCGTATAAATAAAATTTTATAAATTCTCATATATACATTACAAAATTTCAAGGAAGCGATCAATGCGACCGCCAAGTTGACGATCGAGCAAATCATGCGAGCCTATACACACCGTGCCGCGACTGGCTTTCACCATAATTATATGGTGCGTTGGCAGTCGCGCCGTGCACCAGCCGAATCGACTCTCCTCGTCGTCTCGTTGACTGATGCAACCGACGTGGACCTTGCATTACAAAATGCATCGACCTTAAATGAACGAAGGCAGATCAAATGGAGGAAGACTCATGTGCATCGCTCAGGCGAGATTTGATTTATATCACAGCTATAGTCCGGTTTTTTTTTCAACAATTTCTTACTTTTCTAAAATTTGTATGTAGTATTCTTACTTATACTTATACGATTTATACGACTGTGTGTTTCTTTGCGGTATCTTTATATATATTATATGTTACTGTTATATGTTTGTTTACTTATTCTTACTTTATTTTTTATTCCTATCCGCTTTAGGCTGATAAGCTATGTTCATATATTATTCTCTCAAGCAATGGGATTTTTGCAAGTTTTTCCTTTATTCTGCTTCTGCACATAAAGCTGCATTCATTTTTCTGTCAGTATTACATCATTAACTTGGATTCCTCACCATTATAAATAAAAATCGGATCTAGTAAAAAATTTATTGCTAATTTATTGCTCTACATTAAAAAAATTTACTACATCTTAAATATTCTTTTAAATATTTATTAAATAAACATTTACTTATATTAAATATTTACTTAATGAGAAAAATGGTAGTTAAATCAAATTAATAGTTCTTATATCAAATAAATATATGTTAACATTCAGTAAATGTTTACTTACAAATATTCAAAGACTAAGATTAAAATATAGTAAATTTTTTTCAGTGTAGTCGAAATTTTGTTGCTCCACAACATTCAATAGTATAATGTAGGTTGTGACTAATTCCCAGGCAATACTGCAATACTATAAATGGTCTGTTTCCTGCACTAGACTGCACTAGAACTCTCTTTCTTGCTTTCAACAAATATCAAACATATACCTATTTCACTTTAAGTTCCAAAAGTATACACTAGTTCAGCCATAGAAAATAGACCAAAGATTCACTGGATAAAAGAATGGAGAAAGAACCGCGACTCATCTGGCAAAAGAGTTCAATATGAAAGAAGCATGAAACGAGAGGAAAAAAACCTCGGCGCCTGATGCAATATCATTTGGACCTTGCGACCGTGTCGGAGTAATGGCATTGCACCGTGCCTTAGGTCACGGTGACCAAGATTAATTGATGAATCTACGATCTGTTTCGTTTAATTGCATCTGTACATTTACGGGATTGCCTTTCGTCGAAACAATTTAAAGAAAAATCTTGAATGACTAACGAGATTAGCATTTGTGGAATTGATTTGCCTCTATCAATTCGTAAGACATTGATATATGTATTGCATGAAAATCTATAGCTTCATTCTATTTCTCTCTATCAAGATTCATAACGAATCTCGTTCACGATTCTAATTGAAGATGAAATTTGATCGTTTGAGGAAATGGTCCGCTCGAGGGTCGAAACTGATTACCAGCTGTTGAAATCGGCGACACGGTTGAAACGGTTCGGACAAGCGAGAGAAAATCGACAGAATAAGTGGGATTCGAGATACTGAGTCGAAATGACAGTCGACACGCAAGAAACCGATTAAGAAAAAAAAGAAAGAGAAAGAAGAAATAGTCGCCACACTGTAAAATCTGCGTGCAAAGTGCAAGCTCTGCGAATGTTCTGGGAAACGACAAAGGGCAATGTCGGTTCGGTTCGTTTGGCAGTTCTCGTTCGTTTTTATTGCCCTTTTTCGCTCGTTAGATAGCACTCTTTTTCCCTTGTGGTCTTTCTTTTCCTTTGCCTTTTCTATCTTATTATTTCACGTCGTTGCGCTATCGTGCCGCAGTTTGTCTATTTAGTGGCTTATTTAGCCGCTTGTTTATTTGCGTTTCCGCGGCCTGTGGAACCAATTTATACGAATGCAAGAGAAGGGAATCTTTCTACGGAAAATTAAACGCTCTACAAAACTACAATTACGTTGTACAATTGCGGAGAGCATAGTGTAAAACTACACAATGGGACTAATTTGAGAAATATAACTAAAGGAAATGCGAAAATGCCGTGTACACGCGAGAGAGTGGTTGGCAATAGATAGTGTTACATTTATTGACAATGAGTGTAGAAATGTTCCTTGAAAATTCATAAAGTCGAAAAAATAATTATTTTTTTATGTTAATATTAAGATAATAATTATAACATATATTAAATATTAAATTTTAATGTACACACACACACACACACACACACAATATATTAAAATGTTAATTAAATTTTATATACATAAAAATATATTAACATATATTAAAAATTAAATATTAAATCATATTAAATAATAAAAATATTAAATATTAAAAAAATAATATTAAATCAATATTATATGAATATATTATTTTTGAAAATATCTCTCAAAAATTGTCAGATATTACTTTCGATATTTCTCTTACCATTCAAGATTTTCTGAGCTAAATTTTAAGTAGCTCAATGATTTAATGGACAAATGAAATAAACACACGAGCATACGCCGCAATTTTGTTTTCTCTAATAGGGCAGAGCAGATTAGATCACTCTGTCTGATGCAAGATTAACAAGAAGCTGCATCTTGCCCGCACTAATTCTCGATCGAAAAAACCGACAAGGACGACGAGTTTTTATTATAGTATTTTTGTGGAATTGCACGTGTCGGGTCTATAATCACATATTCATAAAATTATGGCGATTACTGTTCTTTGCCCTTGTCTGCTTTTCTTTTTATCATGAGGCGCCAGACTAGCTAGTACAAGGAAAGGCAAGAAATTGCTGCATTGTAAGCTTCAGATTTTCTTGTTATATGCACGTACCATGTATGTTATCAAGCAAATATTCATGTTCCGCTGTATACATATACTATCGAGCAAATATTCATGATGCAAACTCAAAGTCGAGTTATAATTATATCGCGGTGAAACGCATTCCTCAATCACTCCTATTAGTATAGACAGAGATAAACTATGTAGGAAATGTTTGAAAATAATTACATATATTGCACACAGCGATATTACTCATTTTAATATTTGTCTCACAAAAACAGTCACTCAAATGATTGGGAAAGCGCCAAAGCACGAAGAGATCACCATTATTAATCGAGAAATAAATATACTGCACTTATGAAATTCCATACAATTTCTGAAAATTAAAGGCTATTCGTAACGCTATTCGTAAATTTTGCTCAGCGAATCAATGAGTATTTGAATATATCGTATCTAGAAATAATAGGTCAACGAAGATACTAGTCTCTTTTAACGATATGCAAATCGCAAAGAAACAATTACATGAAAATGACACGCAATTATTCATGATTACGCCTATCCACGAAAAAAGACCATCAGAGTAAGGCTAATATTTCATTTGTCGTAGGACAAATTTTTCAAGTGTGTTAATTAACTGTAAGATAGAAAATTTCTGGAAACTTAAGAACTTCTCTATTCTGTAGCCAATTAATATATTTGAAAATTTTATCATACTACAAATGAAATATTAGTCTAAAGGTGGCTTCAGTGGCCAATGTGAGTCAACTGTATACACATTTGCTAAATATTGGCCCATATTCATATGTATAATTATACTTGTGACTATACGTCTTTTATTGTAAAAGACTATCTGTCTATCAAGTAATTGCTTTTTAAACGTATTAATTTTTAAAACTTAATTTTGTTTTTTATTTCAATAATAATGTTATGAAAAATTTCTTTCTAATTAGTCTTTTAATGTTTAATATATTAATAAGCGAGTTTTTATTAAAATTTAGTTTTAATCAAAGATAATATTGGTAAAAACAGCAAAATCATAATAACATTGAAATGATGTTGAAATGAGTTGGGATTGATTGAAAAGTGACTTTAGTAATGAAATTTGCAGCTATTTTGATGTCATTTATTTAATAAAGTACTTTACTTAGGAGTTATCTCAGGCGTACCGCGCAAGAAAATTTCAGAAACTTAATACGCAGATTTCTGACAGTCACAAATTAGTTTAGACATATTTAAGAATAAAGTCCTAAAATTTTTAGGTTCATTTTCTCTAAGAAAATATCACCGTAATAATTTACATGTTATATGTATGCGTGTACAATATTTGTTAATGACTGCGTTCAACAGAAAAAGCAGCTTTGTACTATTGTAAGATTCTTTAATATAATTGGTTCTTGCCTTTATTTCTTCACAGAGTACAAATCAATCCTATTAAAGAATCTTGTAACTATTGCAAAACTGTTTTTGCTACTAAACGCAGCCAATGTTGGCGTACATTGGTCATGTCATCTGGAATCGCCTTAAAATCGCAAGAATACAGTATCATATAGATCAATACAAGGCGTCTATAGTAAGATAAATCAGGCGCAATAAATGCGTCAATGAGACTATTTCCTCGTATAATTTTGAATGAATCTTTGGACGACGTTTGCGCAACTTCCTCCTTGTGGTAGATAAACAATCGATATAGCATCAAGCGAAAAGAAATGTAAAAACAAAAATATAAATCAATACAGAAAGACATAATTCAAATTTTGATTAAAATTTCATAAATTCAACATTAATCACGCAAGACGTTTTGCGAAATTATTTTAGATACACTGAAAAGAAAATACTAAATTTTAATAAATATTTGTTTAAATAGTTCTAAAAATATAAATATTTACTAAATATAAACCTATATTTATTTGATGTAAAAACTATTCATTTCATTTAATTATCATTTTATTGAATAAATATTTATTTATTGTAAGTAAATGTTTACTTAATATTATTCAAAGAAATATGCATTAAGATTCAGTAAATTATTTGCAGTGTACCAAAATCGCATAAATAACGTAGTGTCACCACGTCGTATTATTATAGTTATTAAGCGTTATTATGTAAGTCGATTGGGATGCGATCTGTTTGGTGTACAGTGTCTCGTAAACAAATCCCCCAAGTACGATCGATCGAATGCTGCAGAGCCAAAGTTCGCTATGGCTTTAAATCGCAATCGTGAAAATTAGATCGACATTTCATTGAGACATCCATTCGAGATCAATAAAACAGAACAAGAACGCAAATACGCGGACGGCTTATTTGTCAGCAGATCTTCATTTAATTAACGAATACATTTGCACGCGTATATAGTCGTATGCGTTGCGTATACGCACACTTTCACAGTAGTACAGCGCGAAACTTCCGAAACATCTTATCATATTTCTTCTTTGCGTCACTCTTACGCACGCAATTACGCTTGGGATGTTACTTCTATACTGACGTCATAAAATTAAGTTATAAATAACGCGAGGTGAATTATGGAAATCATAAATATTTAAGTACTCGTGAAAATTACATATATATTAAAAAATGTATATAAAAAACTTCTCGGATAAAAAAAATTATTTATTATTTAATTCCATTCTTCAATCTCAAAATAAAATTATTAAAAAGTTCTCTCTCTCTCTCTCTCTCTCTCTCTCTCTCTCTCTCTCTCTCTCTACAGTTTCTACAATTTTATACATAAATAATTTCGCGTAAAACTTCGACATTCACTTAAGGATAAATGTGAAATAAAAAAAATAATTTTGAAACGTGCATAATTATGAGAATTAAAAATGAAACATGAAATTCTACGCATAAACTGTTAATATATTAATAATATAATCATAAATATTTAAATATTCGACACATAAGTCTGTGGTTGCATTTTGTCGCAAAAAATTTCTCCAACAAAAATAAAATGAATTATTTATTAAGACCGTATATGTAACTACACACAAGTAAAAAGTTTAAAGTCTATAACGGCTATAAAAATAAAATGATTATTTTATTCCACTCTCCGATTTCAAAGTAATTATTAAAAATTCTCTCTACAACTTCATAAAAATAATTCCGTAAAACTCCGATTTGGCGTTCGTTCAAGAGCGAACGTAGAGTTGAAAAAGTAATTTTGAAATATGTACAATTATAAGAATTGAAAAATTTTTTAAATTTCACGCATAAATGACTAATGGTTCAATCACGCAACACTAATACCTATTTATTATGTAAAATGATGTGTCCGTTTTGGACACAGAAGTTACATATGCGAATTTGACGCGTCAAAGAGTTGCGCAAATTTACGCTCGACGGTACAGATCGCGCGTGATGTCATCGCTGTTATGTATATTAATTTGACGTATTTCGTATAATTCTGCGCGTGACTTACTTTTGCATTCCTCTGGGCTTTCGTCGGAATTGTCAGTACAATCGTCCGATTTGTCACAGACCCACGAGATTGGTATGCATCTGCCATTGGCACATCGGAACTGCCTCAAAGGACAAGCTACCTTACCTGAGAAACAAAAGGAAAAAAATTCACTGAGAAAAACTCAACGGCTTAAAACAACTTAACAAGCAGTATAAAGAAACGTAAGGAACTTAAGCATTCATGAAATCGATCAATCGTTATTTTTAATTAAAAAATTAACTTAATTCACTTAATTTTATTCAAAAATTAATATTTCATTGTAATTAATATTTCATATTCGATCGCTCGATTCATTTGCTTAAATCGCTTGTCGCTTACATTTTTTTTGCCTTGCGAAGCTTTATAATCTCATAAATAAATGAATTGAGATAACGCCAAGATTTGTAGCGGGTTATAATTAGAGTGACTCGCCATTAGAAGACTACTCTCTACGGATGCAAGCGTGACACGTGCCTCGTTCTAACATAAACGCAGCAGTAATAAAATCAAACGTAATCTGTCGTAGCTCATTTGCGTATCAACTGTCGTCACTGTCGACAAGGTTACTTCACAATTCTCACTGACAGTAGATAGATACTTATTTCTATCTAATATGCTCATTAAGCAAACGAGTGGAGAAACTGTGCAATTTTATTCTTACATATCACTTATTTGTTACAACAACAATTACGCAACTAAAAAACCAAAGTTTTTAGAAAATAGAATTTAAATATTTTAAATCGTTAAAATTTTATAACACTATCAATTTTTACTATTTATACTACTCATAATTAGACCGTATTTCTTTGTATTTCTTTTCTTTAAAATACTTGGTTAAATAATGATGACTATTCTTTTTCATTTTTTTTTTTTAAATAAACAACTTTATAAATACTTTGTGAGAATGTTTGCATATATATGTAAGAATTACTTAATAATATCTTTATTATAAAATTAATGAAAATTAATTCATGAATGACCCATCGAGTGTGATAGATAAGGAAAATCAAAAAATCATCGTATGTATTAAGGATTAAAATACAATTTTAATGTAATAACTGATTGTAGAAGAATATAATGTTTTTCTAGTATTTTTTCTTATTTCCGCTCTTTCTTTACAAACAACTAAAAAACATTGAAAATTTTAAATTATTGACTGCATCCAATATTTCAATTCAGCAGACAAAGCAGCTTTGCAATTGTCGTAATATTCTTTAATACAATTGGTTTTGCCCTTAGTTCCTTATTAGCTCTAAATGTATAAACCAATCATATTAAAGAATCTACAACAGTTGCAAAGCTGCTTTTGATGGTAAACGCTACCATTGCAGCAAATGAGCAAAAAGTGCAGTATCATTATTCAATTATTCATATGAACCTATTATTATATTTTTTTATACTAACGTTTTAATGTTATTTAATAGTTTTACTTTCGTTCTATTAACATGTGATTTGTCTTTACAACAGACGCACTGGAAAATATTTATTGAACGATCATAGAATGCGAGTTTCCTATAAAAGGTATCAGGTATCTTGCGGTGATACCGACCAACGGATCTGAAATAGCATGAACGGTATACGGCAGTAATCCAAGCCGAGTCCAGACAATCTGAGATCAAAGTTTTTGCGAATTCACATACGATCTGCGCATTGATCCGCAGAACACCTTAACAACTCCCGGTGGGAATCGCCGACACAGATTTATCACGTGGAACGTGCGCTCCGGCTATTTCCACTACGTTTTGTGCTGCCTCAAGAATTCCTCAGTGAAATTATTGGACGATGCTTAATAGGCCGCTAGAAATCAGGACGTACATTATAGGATCGCTAGCAGTTACAATGAAACTAATGCTACGGTTGTTAACTGACGGCCAAGATTCTGTCAACTTATAGTACTGGGCCATCACTGGCAAATAATTGGCTGTTAAATGGCCAAAGTTCTGTTAGCCAATACTGGACCATCACTGACAAATGACTGGATAAAATGACTAGGTCAGTACCGAGTTCAAGTTATCATCCAGTACTTGGTCAGTACTGCGCCAGTAATTGAACTTGTGGCAACCAATAATAGCCCAGCATTAAACCGATTGTAAAATCCTACATAGAATGCGAATATCAGAGCGAATGTGTAAGGGCGGTCAAAATCGATCAAATAAACGTTCACGATCAACGGAGTTCTATCTTGCTGACTTGTGTGGCACTTAGATTTGCTGGAAGAATCATTACGCTAATTACGTCCGCATATCTGTAATTATATAGTATGTGCGTACCTTAATTTTCTCGGCTGTACATTATACTCAAACATATTTCGCGAACATGCTGGATTCAGTATACCTTGTATTCGTGGAATAATTCTATGAGTTCTAGCGAAACGCAGGCAGGAAAGTAGTGCAATTTTGTCGATAAATTTTCTTGTTCGAAACAGTTTTCTTTCGAAACTCCAACGACTTCGGAGAATTAAACGGCGAATTGAAAGCCTTAATCAGGAAAAATTGAGAGAAAATTTTACTTCGTTAGATTCAGCAGCAATTTTTGCTTTTTGCGAAATACGCAATTTAATTTTTATTTCTATTCATGTGCGGTTTATGTGAATGAAAGATTGGCTTGTAAACTCACTTCAACATCCAAAAATATTACTCATAAATCATGACTTAATCAGACAAATTTAAATTCATTAAAAGACGGGATAGATTAATCTCTTTGAATTATCAGAATAATCGTAAATGTATGAGATAGAAAAGCATGTGTGCACGGAGTCTTTTTCTTTGCTTTACTTTTCTTTTTTTTTTTTAAAGTTTACGATATTTTAAATCTTAATCTTTAATCTACATTTACATAAACACGTATTTAATAAGCAAGAATATAAATGCTCAAATATAAATAAATTAAATATTATTACGTTAAAAAAAAGTTTCAAAAAATCTACGAGTCTAATAATAAATGCCATCAATATACAATATATTAACTTTAATTTCGATTCGAATTTACTTTTCATTTATTTCTAATTTTTGGAATTAGATAAATATAAAGAGTATGTTGAAAAGATTAAATTAAGTTAATCCATATTGTTAAAAACAGATAAGATAGACAATTTTGAAAAGAGACCGGTTTTGCTGAAATATCTAAAATTTTAGCCAATTACAAATAATGATAATAATTTTATTGAATCATAAAAATAATTATGTAGCACAAACTGGTTGCTACAATGTCAACATTTTTTACAGTATTGTTTATCATGCTTGAAATAATTTCTACAAAATTATTTTAATAATTTAACAAAATTATTTTCAAATCTATTTTATGTTAAATTTTTAGACACTTTAGCAAAACCGTTCTTTTCGTGCTTATATCAAACTAATAAGATAGTAAGATCTTTTAATTATACATGTCGCGTATAAGGAGTGTTACAAATTGAAACTAGTTTTTATCTCTGACAAGTCAACTTCAGGGAACACAGATTTTTTTCAATTTTTTTATAGTTACATCTTAATATTAAAATATGGACAAATCTAATTTTAGTTAAAATTAAGTCTTTCAAGTAAACATTTATTTTTGTACAAATACTGGATTTACAAATGTTTAAAGTAATATTTCTTAAAAATTAATCTACATCTGATTTTCTGAAACTCGACATACATAGAATAAAATAATATAAGAAACGGTTTATAATTTAAGAAACGGTTCCACATGCAAAAAAACTTTATACTTATTATTTTAAACATATGTAAAATCGAATATTTGTGTAAAATAATTTTTTTTTAATTGAAAGGCTTAAAAATTAAAATTAATGACAGATTTCTTCATACTTTGTAAGAAACTAAAAAAAATTTAAGAAAAATCGACGTTTGATGTCCCTGAGGTTTATCTTAAGGAAATTAATTTTTTAACACGTGTCCAAACTAAAAATTGTTTACTCGTTATTTTGGATAATTCTGCATCGTGTGCCATGCAAAAATCATTATTAAAGAAATCAAAACAAATCAACGTTAAGTGAGTATCACTTTATTCCATTTTCTCTCTCAATGATGTTAATATTCTATTTGTGTGTGTGTGTGTGTGTGTGTGTGTGTGTGTGTGTGTGTGTGTGTGTGTGTGTGTGTGTGTGTCAGAAACGAAAACACACACACACAGTCGCTCAATGAAAAACAACAAATATACGCGACCATTAACAAAATGGGACGACGTTGTTGGGTCGTGCCTATCAGGCTTATATAATATGCGACTTCGCGTCAGCTGAATCGAACGTCTCGGCCGCAGCGTCTTTTTCAGGGGCTCGTCCCTCCACGATCCGGAGAGATGCTGCGAGCGATTGACCATGACGAACGAGAACACGTGAAGATCGCAACACACTTATCACTTATCCTCCAATACGAACCAGTCATATTGAAAATGGTCTAATGTCAGTTTCTACGAATGCATGTTAATCTTAGTTCAACTAACTCTTCATCTCTTTCTAGAATCAGAAAAAGATGAAGAGCAAGTTGAACCGAGATTAAAGTTCCCAAAGGTGTACCGAGTCAAGAGAAATTCAAAATAACTTTATTTTGACATCATAAAAGTTAAAAATGATTTTTTTATTTACAAAATTTAACGTTGAAATTCAAAATAAAGTTAACAAAAATCAAAATGACTTTATTTTGATGCTTAAAGTCAAATTTTGTAACAAAAAATCATCATTTTAACTTTTTTTTGACTTTATATGTTCCTTGGGATTGATAGGAACGGATATGTATCTATCTAAACAAAGTCTAAAATCGAGACATCTTTCACGATCGTTTCTACCCTCCAATGTAGAATAAAAATTTAAACAAAATGTAGTAAGATTCCTTTTGATTAATAATGCTGAAGTTCTTGCGCTAATATTTAAAAAGAGATCTATTTAAATCATTATAAAATTAATTACAAAAATGTTAATTATATATTCTTCAACAAAATCAATCGTAACGTTTCGATTAATCTTCTAATCCTCCTCAGCGATAAAAATTACATAATACAGACTTTAAAATTAAGATAAGCATTATTATCTGCTTCCAAGATACACAACATCTCCTGCAGAAGAAATATATCTTATATCAATCGAAAGGAAAGAAGAAATGGTCTCAAAGTATTGAGTACCTACGGCAACATATATGCAAACCACTAATGTAGATTAACTTTAATCTTGGTTTAACTTACTTTCTATCTTTTTTTAGTTTTAAGAAAAAATCCAGATTAAAGTTAATCTTTAATAGAAATGGATATTGGATGTCTTTTAGAACGATAACAGTGTCTTGTAAAATGTTCTGTATCGACATCTCGATTTTGGACTGTTATTGTCTGGATAATTTCGATTGACGTTTAAATTTTCGAGATGCAGATCTGACATAACATTACAAATTTCTGCAAATTTGATATAACAGTGATTTTTTAAAACTGGATTTACACGTCAAGTGTATTCGATACTCGACGAGATAAAAGTAGAAATTTCGGAGATGGACTCGAGGTGAGAGAAACGGCCGCCATGAAATCCCCTCTCGCGTCCTCGCCGGTGTGTTTTTTAAAGGTTTCGCAAGGATCTCGTCTCTCTTTCAAAATAATACGTGATTTCACGGTGCAATTAATCTCTGACACGCGTCTCGCATTAACGTTGACAATGCGATGACGTTGACAATAGCGGCGCGTACGACTACAATTGTAAATAAATCGATTGTCTCCTCCCGATGTCTAGCGGTGACCAATAACGCGGGATAAATAATCCGTTCTCGAAACAGATAGAAAGAATGCTATGTCAAAATCCACGGATCTCTCATTGACGCGCCTCTCGAAAGGGGAAGGGCAGCGGCGCAAAGGTGTAATTGATGATAATGAAAATTTCATCGAAAATGTCAGGACGTCATCCGGGGGAGAGTCCCAGAAATGAGCGTGATACAAGTGACGGATTCCGACGAGGATGCAGCTGGGTGTATACGAGCTAAGGTATCAAGGATAAGCTCTGCCCCCCCCCCCTTCTCCCGCTTCTCATCCCCATCCCGCGCGCACCCCTTTCGCTCGCTGTCGCTGTCGCTGTCGCTATCGCTATCGCTCCGACATGAAAATGTGTGACGTTCTGAGAAAAAAAAGATGCGGACTTACTGTCGGTCGAGAAGGCGTCCGCGGCTGCCAGCACGGCCAGCGCGACGAGCAGCAGCACGCCACGGGATTCTCGCCCCATAACAACCCTCTTTCTTCTCACGGTCGTGTCCTTCGTCGCCTCCGTTCCACCACACTGTGTCACGGCGAACCACCACCACCCAACGGCAGCGGGCACCACCACCCTTGCCAACCTCTCCGCGGTGCTTCCTGCCGCGACAGTTTCTTCTCCCCGTCTCTCTCGTTTCACCCCAGCTGGCCTTCTCTCTCGCTCTTCTTCTCTTCCCTCTTACGAATATCGATCAACAACAATAACAATAACAATGCCCTCTGCTATCGGACGGAACTGCGGCGATCACTGAGAGAGCCTCCTCGCAAGACCACGCGGTCCAGCCACCGTTCGGCATCGGGGTCTTCTCAAAACACGCCAATCGAACGTCTCTCTCTCTTTCTCTCTTTCATTAACGGCGCAACACTCGCCACCCTCGTTGCTCCCGTCCTTCTTTGCTTGTTTGTCAATCGCTCTGTCACTCTCCTCCTTGCTTGCAGCTATAGAAAAAATACACTCCACGAAGTGGTGAGACCGAACGGCCCGCCCCGTGTGCGGCCACCTCCGTCATCCGTGCGCGTATCGCGAAGTATTTTCCGTCCTTCTTTCTCGCCTTTTCCTGGCCCTGCTGCTGTGCTGCGTCGATCCGACAGTGGCGGATTGTCGCGTCGAGGCGTCAGCGCCCTCCAATTTCGGCCCTCGGGGCGGATCTCCAACGCGAATGCTCCCACTTACGCATCTGCAAAAATCCCATCGAAAATAATCACCTTCCTCTGATAATCCTCAAATTTAAAATTTTTCAATCACCGCACTCGCAGCGAGTTTCGCAGCCGCTACGTTCACGCGAGAAAGGGCCCACATCGTCGTGTTTCATTCAACTTCCGTTTCCTTTCTCGTTAGATCGTCACATAAAGAATTGTCACATAAAGAAGCTATTATAACAGATAGTTATCGTATCCCGCATCCGTTTCAAATCTTTCATGAGACTTTCAAATTTCTGATAATACAGAGATGAAGAAATTGAAGTCATCTCGCGCCTGAAGATTTCTATTTTTGAGAAACTATTAAAAGTACACACAATAATTCCATGTTTATTTAAGTCTTTATTTAATAAGAATATAGAATTCGATCGATATATATTAATACATCATACAAGTATGCAAAAAACCACCAAATACGACAACAGCTAAATGCTTTTATATATATATATCTATATAAATTCCTAAGTTTTTTAAGTTTTATAGTTAATAACAATTACATAACTAAACAAAGAATAAATTCTCCCTCTCACTCATTCTCATTCTCTCTCTCTCTCTCTCTCTCTCTCTCTTTAACACTTTCTTAATTTGAAACGTTTACCAGTGATAAGGAATCTCGAAATTAGTTGAAACTCCTGCGTGTCTTTTAATCCGCCACTGCGACTCCGCCGGCTTCTTTCGCTCTCTGTCGCTTCTCTCTGCCACGCTCGATCACCCAGTGAGTAACATCGCTCTCTATCTCTCTTTCCCTCACGTGTTCTCCCGGGCGAGCTCCGTCGACCGACCAGTAACTCTGACGCACCGATATCGCGCCACCTGCGCGCGCAGTTTCGCTCCTCTCGTTCTATTATACGTACACGAGATCTCCCTTACCGCTCGCCCCCCCGCCCCTCGAATCGAGCCGGCGCCACGGTGTTAAAACACGTACACGCTCGAAAGTCGCGTCGCACGCGTGCGAATCGGCGATGCGCGGCTGATACGCGGCCCAGCTTAACCCGGAAAGGCAGACATCACCTCCTTCTTCCGCAAACGACGGACGAGTAGCGATGTGAAATTTTTACCTGCGACACCGGAAACGCGCACGCACCATGCACACCTATGCACGCACCTGTACCTGTGTGCGAATCAGACATTTACTTCCAAATGGAATTCTTTCGCTTTTTTTTTCTTGTTTGTCAGTCGAATGGAACTTCTACGTTAATTACCACGAACATGATCAATATTTGGCTGCCTGAGAGAATATACATTTGCTTTACAAATATGTCTTGAATCTCTCTCTCTCTCTCTCTCT
>NW_017305536.1:6120283-6128612 GCF_001594115.1 Trachymyrmex septentrionalis | reverse complement strand
TTATATATATATATATAATTAAAGAATAGTAGTATAAGGCAGTATATATACAAGAATAAATTACATATACTTTTCTCTTCTGTAGGATTTTCAACAAATCGCTTATTGCCAGACTCTAGTAATAGGGTCTCTGTGTATAAGAAATTTGATTGCAAATGATACAATTATATATGTATGATAATAGGATATTCAAATTATATTTTGTTCGGAATTGTATCATTTACAAAATACCACTTTACCCTACATATAATTTCTTAATTTTTCAAGATAATAATATATGTATATATGCATTAGCTAGTTAATTTTATATTAAAATTATTTCGCAATAATCTAATCATAAATATGTAAGATAACATTTCACTCAGGCTTAATTTCTTATGTAATTAGTGTGGGATCTTTTTACAATTTTTATAAAAATTGTCAGGTGGACAAGTGACCACATTAATCATTAAAATGGTTCAACTTTAAAAATAATAATTATTATTAATGATATATACATAGTCATAACAAACATTCAATTTGAAAAATTATTAAAATTATTAAAACTAAAATTATTGAAAATCACAGACTTTGGACTTACTTTGTACATAAAGAGATAATAATGAAACACTATTATTCATTATCTGTGTGAGACTGCGTGCTCCACATCAATATATTAGATCCGTTAGAAGCGAGAAAGCAATTCTTCTGTGGATGAACGCTTATAGATACAGTAGGATGTTTGGTTGGCTTAAAACCTGAGAGCTTCGCTACCACTTTTTGAGATACAAGGTCCCAAATCCATAATTTCCCATCTGCCGAGCCGGAAAGAATTTTCGTATCTTGATAGTCTACGCTAGATTCTAGACACAGATCTTTCCCAGTGTGTCCTGTGAATTCACCGAGTAACTCTCCCGCGTCCTTGTCGATTAATCTAATTACATCGTCCGCACAACTGACAAGTATACATTGTCCATCTCTAGTAAAACTGGCGCATGTAATTGCATCTAAAAAGTTTGTATCGTATTATATTTTCCAATCAATAATCTTAAATCTTTTATTTCTTACCTCCCATATAATCTTCACAAAGTTCTCCTACTCGTATATCGTATGTGCGTACTTTGCCATCGAAAGAACCAGATAAAATTTCGTGATCTGAAACTCTCACACTAGAAATAGAATCCTTAGCATCATTCAAAGATTGTACTGCTTCTTGCGCTTTAGAACGTCCATCCCAACACATAACACTGTTGTCACGAGATCCAGAAACGATCATTGACGATTCTTCATTAAATCTGTGATTGCAACAAAAAATATCAAGCTAATAGTAAATTCAAATGGAAACATTCAGTGTAGTGATGCACATTAAAATTGTCATATAAAATTGAAATAAAAATGTATGCTTATTACAAATATAGAAACCAGTTAAATATTCAATAAAATATTCCATTTTATTATGCCATTAGATAAAATATGTAGTTGATAATGCAAAATATTTGTATTCCACTTTTAAACTTAGATTAAATCAGTGTAGCATAACAGAATTAATATGTATGTATTCTAATACATTCAATAAAATTTATATTTTAGAAATATCATGTTTAAATATCATTATATGTATGTTATTTTTTAACTTTTAAAGTTTGAACTTAATTATATTGAATTAAGGCAGAATTTTTAATTGAGATTACTTGGTTGGAAAAGCACTTCTACATTTTTATACTTAATATTTAGATCTTCAAGTTCCAGTTCCACCAATGTAAGATTAACTTTAATCATAGTTTAATTGTTTTTTTTTCTAATACTTATAATTAGAAAAAAATAAAAAAGTAAATTGAACCAGGATTAAAGTTAATCTTATATTGATGAAATCAAGGATAAATGTATAATGATTCTTAATATGAACTAGATTGAATAAAATATAACATTGATCTTCAGACTCAGTTACAAATAATATATTAACCTGACTGTTGTGACAGGGCCTGCATGTCCTCTAAAACGACGCACAGGCATGCCTGTGGCCACATCCCAGATGATTATAGATTTGTCTAATCCACAAGATACAATCTGACTGCTGTCGCAAGACGCGTAAGCGTCCATAACCTCGTTACCATGACCACCATACGTTTTCAACGTAACAGATTTGTATGGATTCCATAGCTTTAGCTTCCTGTCTGACCCGCACGTTATGCAATATGAACCGTCCACTAAAATACAAAACCACATAAACATAATTTTATAAAATTATTGTATCAAAAGTAAACAAAGTTTCTTACCACTGAATCGTACAGATCTAACGGCCCCTTGCTTGCAGTCTATTTCTTTCTCGAATTTGTATTCAGTACTCATTTTTCTTCTTCTCTTTTTACAAGAAATTATTACATACACTGAAATTTGATAATTGTCTTAATATTTCAATTTCGATGTTTTCTCTTTTGAGCAATTAAAGTCCTAAGTATCACGAATAGAAGTGCATTTTGTTTATTGAGTACAGTATATAATAGATTACAATTAATGATTTGATAACAATTTGATGGAAAATAAAAAATATCTTGAAAAAGATCCCTAACCTACAAATAAACTTCGATGTTTAGCAGTTCGGCACAATACATCTGTTCGCGTTGCTTGCACCTTTTGCACTCACGCACTCAACCATGGTCGCCATGGTGGAAGAAATTCAACATTTTTGCTTTCTCTCTCAACGTCTGAATAAATCTGTTCATGTTGCCTGAATTTCCAACAATTTTTGCATTGAAAACAAGATAAATATATATTCGGATTTTGAAAAGAGAAAAATCGAAAATTCTAAATGTAAAAAATACGAACAACATGAACAGATTTAATACTTATTTTATTTTAAACGCAAAAATTTTTGATAATTTCGAACAACGCGAACAGACCTTACTTCAAGTAAAGTTGCCAACCGTTCGGTTTTGATTCGGACAAAACATGTAATTTTCTGCGTGTTGGCATGCATAGGTCTGATTTTTTTATTGCTGCATTTTTTGAACTAGTGCACACAGTGCATTAAGTTGAAATGAAACAAATATACGTTTATTTCACTTCAACTTATTGCACCGGAATGCAGCAATAAAAAAACAGACCTTTAATCTGTTTTCTGTTCCTGCACTAGACTTGTAGAATTCTCTTTTCTTACTTTAAACAAATATCTATCTCACTTTAAGTTCCAAAAGTGTACACTAGTTCAGCCACAGAAAACAGACCTCATATGTTTTCTCCTTCTGTTCAACTTGGCGCGCATGCGATTACGCGCGTGAACGACCATGTGACTGGTAGACAGCCTCGTAATTAAACGCAGGCGTCTACAGAAAATTTCCACATGTTTATTTATAGAACATGTTTATTTATATCACTTGTTATTCTGTGCTCGCACAGTTATTATAAAATCATTTTGTTTGAATAAATATCCTTCTGCTTTCTTGCGATATATTATTTTCTAAAATTAATTACGTAGAACTTCTAACGAAGTCTAAAGTAAAACTTTTCAATAAATAAGCTTTTCGATATATCTGTATAAAAAATTCAGTTACGTTTCGTAATATTTACAATATTTAAATTACATGCGACACATCGCGAGTGTCTGTACAACCTTCGTCTTATTAAAACAATGTCGACTTTGATTTATAAAATCAATATTCATATAAGAGTACTGGTCGCAGAAAATTTATAAATCTTATTTGCTACCATCCATGTAAGAAGGTAATACATAATTTTCATAATTCACAAATCATTCGACGAAAAAGAATTCTCGTGTTTTACCTGGGCCTAACAGTACCACATATTTCGGCGAGTATTTGTGCTAAGCGCTACTGCGCAATCCCATGTTCTAGGATTTCAGCCGAGTGACGCTAATGGGGGAGAGGATCGGCGCGAGTGTTGCGTAGTAGGTAAAGTCATACGGTTGCGTGTGAAAGGTAACGCGTGTTCGTGAAGGGCTCCTGTCCGTGGAAACGGCATGATGATGAGCGGTACCGGTTTACCCTTGTACGCGTGGCGCACGGCCGTGATTGTGTCTAACGAACTTAGAACTAAGTGTATCAGCAGTGACAATGCATTGTGATCTTAGTTGTCGTACGAAAAAGTCGAGGCCGTCGTCGCCGCCGTCGTCGTTGCCGTCGACATCGCCTTCGTCGTCGTTGCCGCCGCCGCCGCCGCCGCCGCCGTTGTCATCGGGCGCGCGTTGTCGTTACTCATCTCGGTATTTGACACCGGTATCCCGACACGGTCCGTCGTCGTGGAATGGCAGCGGCCCTAAAGAAAAATCATTCACGTAGACGATTGGCCGCCCTCACTTTCCTCTCCAACATCTCCCTCGACGGCAGTCACCGGGACACCAAGTTCGCCGTCCTGTCACGCAGCAGACCGAGTCACGCGCGCAGATTTAGCGATGGCCAGTCTGAACAGCAGGCGGTGCTGGAGGTATGCCGGAACGCCGACTTTGAGCCCTCCATGGAGGAGGTGCTAGACGTCGTCTGTCCTCCAGAGGAGACGCACGACTTGTCGCAGAATGAGACGATAGAGAACAACTCTCCGCAGCCGGTGCACAAGGGCACCGATCACAACTCCTTCAGTTCTGATTCGGATGGACTACTCACTCCTGCCAAGGCAGCAGTTACCATGTTCTTGGAGCAGGAGAGAAATCACTTGCAGTTTTCTTGTGGCATGCACAGTTCGTTTAGAGAACGGTAAATATTTGTCAGCCTGGGTCGAGTTACGTCTGCGAATATAATAGGGGCCAGTGATTCTTTTTTCGATTGAACTATGTGGTAATTAACTTACTGGATTAAAACGAAGGAGTAAGAGTATAAGGAAATAAGAGAATAAGACAGTAAGCTGAAGTTTGCCAAAAGGAAGTATAATTCAGTCTAGATGTAGTAAACCTTAATCTTTAAGGTATTGACCAATTATAGTCAATTATTCTTTTCATATGCAATTGCAATTGATCAATTTCTTAAGGCTTAAGGCTTACTACACCTATTTACGGGCTAATTCCAAGCCTTTTTATCAGTAGTAGTAGTAGTTGTAATTAAATTAATGACTCCTTTCTCTACAAGAGAAATAAGGAGGTCAATATGGCTAAAACAAATAGACTATATGAAAACAGTTGTCAGCAGTATGCCAAAATGTTAAGAACAATACAAAGGAATATGGAAGAAGACAGGTGAAACAACTTGAGAGATGCGCAGTAGCCTCGATTTGGTTATAGCCAATCAGAATTTGTTCTAAGAATGCAAAAAACAATAGGACAAAATTTGATTGGATAGAATTAAATTTAGGACAAAATTCGATGTGCTAGCTAATTATTCTGAATTGCCGTTATATGCGTCGTTTGTATTCTTTCATCGTACAAAGGAAGATAACAATTTGCTTCGAAGTAAACTGCCAAATGAAAAACGCAAAGTTAAACATATAATTGTATTAAGTTCTTTATTCTATACAAGCCAAGATATTTATCGTAAATAATTTATCGTAAAAATTAATTTCTTTAGAATTATTGTTCCTTTAAAGAAGATATTGCTTGTCATAAGTACATTAACAATACATTTTTTATCTTATCTTTTAAACCTTTGTTGCAGAAATAGGTCATGATAGTCTACGATAGAATTGCTTAAACATTATAAAATAAACAACTATATGTATATATTTTAGAAAATTTATATTATGTTAATTGTGCAAATTTTAATATAGGCTTTAAATTAAGATATATGATGTATATTCTGTAGTAAGATAATCTATTAGATAACTGCAAGTAGTAGACAAACTGTCATATCTTATAAAGTTTAAAATATTCTAAATTACACACATCAAAACATCCTTTTGATAAGAAAGAATGTTGATAATTAAATGCGTATGAAAATTTCTGCGCTATAATATTCCATTTAAGACTGTCTTGGTACAGATAAGATTGAATGACACTTAATGGATTCAGATAACATTATCAAAAGCGTCTACAGTGTCACAAACAAAAACATCGTGAAACTTGATTACATTCCATCCACGCATTACTTGCATATCTGGTGTATAATTCATACTGTATGAAACTATGATTTTTTTTATTTAGCTGTGGTTTTTTTAATAGATTTGAAAATAAGTTTTCTTAAATAAATGGATAAACAAATAGACTTTGTACAATAAAAAATTAAATTATTATAATATATTTTAATATTAATATTTCTTAATTAATTTTTAAGCAAACAAGATGCATTTTTATCTTTTACTATTTTAAATTAGAACTCATTTCGTAAAATGTTCGTTTATGAATTAATTATAAAAATATTCTATTTAAGACTGTTATTCTTTTAATAATAATAACGATATCATTACATTATCGTTGCGCAGATTTTATACATGAGAAAAAAAATGTAACAAGAATTTAACGAAATTGACACTGTTGTTAAGAATATAAGATCAGAAATTGTGAAAATATTACTAAATTAATTTCTGTTAATAACAAATGGATTTATTAAATTTAGTCAGAAAAAAGAAATAATATCATACAAATTCATCTTTTCTTTATGAGTAATAATACATACACTATATTTACTCATATTTTAATGTTTTATTTAATGAAAAATTCTTAGAACGGGAACTACCGGAAGCGACTATTCCTTACCAGAAAGACGTGTGGGCTCTTTACATTATAAGAAGCGCATAAGTCATCAAACGTCTACGCTTTCGGAAGATATTAAGCATCAATACAATAGTAGCAACGAAAGTATTGGCTCCATACATTCAAAAGCACAATCGTCAAAACCAAAGACAAAGACAGTGAACAATGTGCAACCTGTTTCTGCAAATAGTAGCATAATACCAGAGATTACAAAGGAATTGCGTTTGATGCAACGGCCTATGAATGGCTGTAAATTTGGGGATGATAGAATGGTTTTAGTATCGAACCAACATGTGCCATTTGTAATATTTTCTGCTATTCCATACAATAAAGGACAACGTTCCAGCTGGTAAGGCTTGTATAAATATTTAATTTATATATAAATTCTCTTTTCTAAGATATATTTTCTTTATCTTATATATAATTTATTTGATACTATTTTTTATTAAATGTATACTAATAAAAAACTGATAACTTGTACTTCAATAAAATTTTATATGATTATTTACAGGTCAGAGTTACGTAAAGATACGTGTCGAAGGAAAAATGTATCATCTCAAAGACCTTTATCAGCAATTAATGACAGTATTGATCCGTTTAGATTGTTGGGTATAGAGCACGCTAAGGATGGCCAAGTACTAAAAACATATTATTTTATTCCTCCAATTCTGATTTTTTATATAAACACGATAATCCTTAATTATCAATTAATTTTTTAGGAAATATCTTATGGGCAACTACTTGTACCATCTCGGCAATTTCAAAGGGATAAAAAAATGATGAATCTAAATGAAAACGAACCTATGGAACTTACACATTTTATACCTAATAAACATCATGTGGTACAAAGGTATAGCAACACAAATGTTTATTAGAATATCTTATTTCTTCTTTATGTTTAATTTGACATCACAATTCAAATGTACTGTATATATACACAAATATGCACATATACATATGCACACAAACGATATATATGTATCCTTATTTTTTTATGTTGTTTTTATTTCTGTATTTTATACATCAAGTTTAATTAAGATTTAGATATAGTTAAAAGAAATCATCAGACCTCTTAACTTTCTTCAGTATAAGAGATGTCTAGCTTTTACTGCGTTAAGAATAACAAGTATAATTCTTTTCTTTCAAATACTTATTAATAATGAAATAAACACTGAGTAAAAATAAACTATTTATCAAAGAATTTTTTATTTTATCAATTATTTGTAATTCACAGTTTTGCAATTCATAGCTGCAGTATTACCTAGGCATCTTTTTGATCTCTTTCGATATCATAGGTAATGCATATATGGATTCACATATCATATATTTGTTTTTATAACAAAACATCAACCATCTTTTTGCAGGACAAAAACAATTACTTGGAATGTGGATCACAAAAAATGGTAAAAATTATTGTACAATATATGTGTAATAAATATACTATAGAATTTATATGTTAGATAGATTTAATGTAAGACATACAGATACAAGGGTCTACAACAAGTATGTTTCTTAAAATTTTATTATAATTCTGCAAAAGATGTGTTGTAAAAATCACTCATTAGGTAATTCATAATCATTTTATAATAGATATATAACCATATTTTATAAATGAGAGGTATAACTAAATATTTATTTCTTTCACAAAAATATACGAAAATTTGATAGAAAATATAGTTCTGTTTAGAATATAAAATTTTTATATTTTCTCTAAAGTTA
>NW_017305536.1:6114542-6120183 GCF_001594115.1 Trachymyrmex septentrionalis | reverse complement strand
TGTATATATATATTGTATGTGTCATGTAAAAATTTCACGCATACATTTTTTTAATATGATTCACTAAAATGTTTAATAAATGTTACACATCGCAGAATAATTTCATACCATGTATTCTTGTGATAATATAAAGAAAAAATACTTGCTGTTTTTAAGTACTTTAAAATGATATACAAATATGTAGCATGTGTTTATATTCATTATACCTTTTAAATAGTATTCCAGAAGTCTCTCATTCACTTTTTAAGATATTAAATATTTTTCATAATTTTAATATCCATTTTTTGTTAACGAGAATTGATCAAGAGCCTATTATTGTTACAATTTTTTAATTCTATATGTTAATTTATAATTTATTAACTATCAAAAAAATTAAATGTAACAAATTGTGTTACGATATTCTTTTACTTAGGATTCAAAAATTAAAAATATCTATATTTTAAAATATTCTTAATACTCTTTTTTTTTTTTAAATTTTAATAATCATTAATGAGAGAAATACAACAATTCTGGAGCATATTGCATACTGCATGCTATAAAATAAAATAATATACATTTTATAACATTTCCTTTTTTTTAATTTTAGGTGTCTTTCCTATGATACAGCTACAAATCGTGCTCATTACATAACTTCTGAGTCTCCACCATTGTCTTTCAGCGTTGATTCCAAAGGTAGTTTAAAAAAATGTAACTTAAATTTGTTATCAAATTAATGTACAGTATTAATATTATATGTAATTATTTTACTGTATATTGTTATAGTTCATGATTGGGACGAACAATCTGCTCAGTATAATCCAAACTTATTGGATGATCCAGAACTTATCGCTGGGAAACATAGAACATTGCTGACATTTACATCATATATGGTATGTATAGTATATCAGGGGACATAGATACTTAGACGCATTAAATTAAGCTTAATTTTGTGAACTTCTATGGAAAAAAGAAAAAGATAAGTTTGTTCCATTGTAAAGAGTGTATTTTTCTCTCTTTGTTAACTTTATTGAAAAATAATAAAAAATGGCAAGACATTCTTAACATTTTTGTAAAACTTATTTTAATAATCAGTTTGCGATGTCACTTCTACAAAATTCATTCGAAAACAAAACGACACAATATAAAGTTGAAATATAAATCTAGTAATTGACGTATACTCGTTTTTCGAAATATCGCATTTGAACAAAATGGCAACTAGTCGTTAAGTTAAATATCGATTTTTTATCAAAAATTTTGTTGGTATTTTTCGCTGGATTTATAACTTTACAAAAACATTCTTAAGATGTAAAATTTTAAAAATATATTTAAAAAATTCGATTTTTTTTTTACTCTTTTAGGTATATCCCTTTATAATTCTAATTGTTTTAATTAATGACTTAAGAGTTTTGATTAATACAACTTAATATTTTACACTTACATAGGCATCTGTTATTGATTATGTAAGGCCTTCCGATTTGAAGAAAGAATTAAATGATAAATTTAAAGAAAAGTTTCCACATATTCAACTCACTCTCAGTAAACTTCGCAGGTATGTCTATGTATAGCAATATATGTATAATGTATATTCTCATTTCTAGTACTATTATTTTTACAAGTTCTTCTTTCAGTTTAAAACGAGAAATGAGAAAAATAGCTAAATTAGAATATGGAATTGATTTACTCACTGTCGCAATGGCCTACGTATATTTTGAAAAGCTTATTCTTCGAAATATCGTGACAAAACAGACACGGAAGTTATGTGCTGGCGCTTGTTTACTTCTTGCAGCAAAATTGAATGATGTGAAGGGTGATATTCTTAAATCCCTCATCGAGGTATCTTTATTTTGTATTATGTAATAATAAAGGTTTTATACAATAATTATTATTACTATTATTTACAGAGAATTGAAGGTGTATTCCGATTAAATCGCAAGGACTTAATTACGTCTGAGTTTGCCGTGTTGGTAGCTTTAGAATTTGGTTTGCATTTGCCAACATGGGAAATATTTCCTCATTATCAGCGATTGATTTATGAATCCTGACATTCTTTTGTATCGTTTTTTTCACGCAATTTCAAAACCTCTTTATGAGAAAATCTCGCAATGAGGTAAAGCATATTTATAATAAATAATCTTAATATCTAAAAAGATGTATAAATAAGTTTTGAAGTGTTACATTTGTTTATATATGACTTACTTTTTCTCTTTGCTATTTTGATTTATTTAAATCATATATGATTTAATATAAAGAGCCATATTAAGTGATTACGATTGAAAGAATAATGAGTTTTTTATTATAATAATTTTGTATGCAAGTTACCAATATAATAGTTGTTGCATGCTGTGAATATTTTATTAATTGAATAATTTTAATTGTTTGTTTGAATATCAGTAAATAGATGTTAAAAAAGAAATTATGCTTTATACATAATTTCACTACTACACATTTTTATTAAAATTTTTGTTTTATAAGATGTAGATATTATAGTTACAGAAGAAAGAAAGAAATTTGTAAAATATATTAGAACCTTTCAGTCTTCTCGCTAAATGCGTAAAAGCAAGTTGAAGCAAGTATGCAAACACTCTTAGGGTCAATAGAGATTTCAAACGAAACCGTTATGCAAAAGGTTTGTTCGCGTTGCATACTCTAACATGCTTCAACATGTTCCTACCATAGCTCATACCACTCTAATGAGCGTATTTGAGTGAGTAGAAGCTACGGTTGGAGGAAATAGAAGCATGTTGGAACATGCGACGCGAACAAACCTGAAATGATACGCCACGTCACCGTGCCGGTGCACAGCCAGCTAGAGATGTAACTGACGGACAAATATTAGAATTTTAGGGTAAAAAACTCGGAAATTAATGGTTTTTTTTCGGCTTTGACAGTTTTTTAATCGGATATTTTTTTTATGTCTGTTCGCATTGCTTGAAATCCTCCAAAATTTTTGCACTTAAAGTGATATGAGATCTGTTTTTTTGTGGCTGAACTAGAATACACTTTTGAAACTTAAAGTGAAATAAGTATATGTTTGATATTTGTCGAAAGCGAGAAAGAGCGTTCTAGTACAGTCTAGTGCAGGAACAGAAAATGAGTAATGATTAGAAAAATATATCCGGGTATTGAAAAAAGAGAAAGCATAGATGCTGAATGCAAAGAGTGCAAGCAACGCAGACCTTAATTAATCTATTGTCAACTCATCAAGAATTGTAACAGCCAATAATACATATTGCCGCTTCGATAAAATTATAAAGACAAAAATATTAAAAAGTATCGAAATAACAAGGAAAGATAAATTCTATTCTTTTTTCATGAATTTTATGTAATTTGGCCAAAAATATTTTTCTCTAACAGCCACGAATAAAGGAGAAGTGTTAAACTCATGGTGGGGAACAAGTACGAGCGGGCGAGAGACAAGGGGCACGCGGTACCCAAGTTAGAAGGCTCTGAAATATATCATTCTTGAATTGTCTTATGAAAGATAATTCATTTATGTCAGTAGTTTTGTGATATGCAATTCTTTCTAGATGAAATAAATATGTATATGATAAGTCTAAAAAATGAGCATGTTTTAATGATTGCATTTTTTTATACACTTTATTATTTCTTATCAGAATATAGCCCTAATCAGTTCAATAATAGAAATAATCTAGAACAAGAGAGAAAGATATTTAAAAGTTAAGTTTAATATTTACGAGTTAAGTTTAAATAATCTTTTTGTTTTTAAAATAAATATATCAGATAAAAAATGTTTCAGAAGTTTAGAATACTAGTTAAAGAAAAATATCAAGCAATTTTTTTCTTTTTCTAAAATACAGTTTTTTTCTGAAACATTTTTTAACTATAAAAATTATTTAATTAACTTGTCTTTAAATATGTTATTCTTCTCTTTCTTTGATATCGTTATACATATCACAAAACTGCTGCTTTTCTTATTTTAATTATACAAATTTTCTGTTTTTATATAAATTATTTCTTTTAAATACCTTAATATAAAATATTGTTATGTGTACGAAATAATTAATAGAAATTTGACTACCTAGAATTGCTTAGAGGCAATGGACGCCATTTTATTTGGTATATTAACATACAAATTCTTCAATGATAAGCTATGCGTTATATTTGTATTTTGGAGTAATAAGGCCATCACGCACAAAATGACATAAGCTGCATAGTCATGGCATATGACAATTGAACCAATAAGCATCCAACATAAAGACACCATGTTGATTTACATAAAATGCTCATTAGTCTAGAAGCCTTATGTTATGGTTATATATTAAGCTTATGTCATTTTGTGTGTGATTGCCCATAAACCTATTGAAAACTAATAAGAGCTACAGTAAAATCTCATCATTCAAAAATGAAATATCAAGTAGACGCGCCAAATGTTTCCTAGCGAGATTTACTAAATGTAAATGTTTCAATAATGAAATTTCTAAAAATGGGAAAGAATTCCTACCAAGAATATATTAGTATTTTGAGCACATCAGCTCTTCTCTATCATTTAAGACGACTTAAGTCTATTGTATATTCAATCAGCCCTAACTTAATCAGAATATCGTTACACAGTATTGGAGCGACATTACTTCTTAAGGAAAGATACGAATTTTTACGAATTTAACAAAACATGAAAATAGGCATGAATACAAGACAAGATGTGAAAAATAACTTACGAGAATATTTCCTACAAATTTTAACATGATAGAGTTAAAGCTTAAAATATATGTACTTATATGGCAGCAACTGATCAGATTAAAAATATTACATAGTATACACACACACGCGCGCGCGCGCGCGCACACACACACAAACAAACAAACAAACAAACAAAACAACACACAAAAATTATAGAAATATTGAATGATTACATAATTGTTTTTAATTCCAGAATGATACAGAAAAAATATTGTTCATTTATAACAACGATCATAATTATAATACAAAGGATCTTGCATAAACTTTATGGAAATTGAATTTCGATCGAATTGCTTGAAAATTTGATATGTTATAAATCTTGTCGCGCCCTGATAAAAATCTTCACAGGCACATTATTTGCATTTTCTATGTATATTTTTAAGTAAAAGGTTATAAGAATAATATTCACCTGATTGTTTCTTAACAAATCGGAGTGCTTTTGATTATTGTGAGTTTTGTATTACAAGATCCAAGAAAAATGAATTTTTATTATTAAAAAAATATAATTTTCGTACAAGAAAGAAATATTTAATTGATAAGAATTAATAGTATAAGTAGTTATGAAAACACCTATTGTGAAAAAAAAGTTCAAAAAAGAATTGTTTGTAAAAGTAGTTGTGAAAACAACTGATTTAAAGAGCAGCTCTGAAAGGTATTACATAATAGGTCGCAGTAGTTCAAGCATGATCTCGGGACGCGCACAAAGATTCGCTGCGTACAAGTCGGATGTTCATTGAAATGTGTTTGGAAAGCCGAATTCCAGATTGAGCTATTAGAACGTTTTTATTTTTATTATTTCGTACAACAATTGATATGAACGTTGAATTTGTAAGAGAGTATTTATTAACGAAATCTTGTGCGAATTAAAATAATAATATATTCCGCTGAACTATAACTTACAGTTAACACAAAATTGTATAAGTGAAAAATAGTTTGGAATGCTTTAATATTATAAATATTTTGT
>NW_017305536.1:6111443-6114442 GCF_001594115.1 Trachymyrmex septentrionalis | reverse complement strand
TGTGTGTGTGTGTGTGTGTGTGTGTGTGTGTGTGTGTGTGTGTGTGTGTGTGTGTGTGTGTGTGTGTGTGTGTGTGTGTGTGTGTGTACACGATATCACACGATTACCTTATCGCTTACAATTTACCTTATTGCTACTTGTATTACGAAATATCAAATTATTTATGAAAATCTAAGCCTAATCGTTATGTGATGATGAACTCGTCATGTCCGCCAGAAAAAGGGACGATCAATTGCAAATCGAAATAATATATCGCTGTTTACGCACGCGCTCTTATACTAACTGAATGACACCGGATATAATTAAAAACTAACTATTAACTGTAATTCTAAGGACTCTAGATTAAACTCGGTTTAAATTACTCTAACAAAATGAAATAGCAATATTAAGCATATATTTCGACTGGCGCACGACCTACTCAATATGAACAAAGCGCGCAGCGGTTCTTCATGCGTGCCCCATAATTGTGTCAAAAATTTCGCGTCCTAGACATGAACACAGCGTTGACTTAAATCTCAAAAATCAAGTTATCGATTTCGATAGCTTTATAGCTTTCTTGTCAGAAATAATTAAGGAGGGATTCTGGTTTAGAAGCTTGATTTTTAGGCTATTTTCATGAATTCTTTCTGAAAAATTCATAAGGTCTATTCAAATCAAGATTTTTCCGTATTAGTACATATTTCAAGTATCTTTTAGAATTTTTTGTTGTAATTTTCCAAGAAATAAACCTTATATAACAGTAATTATGTAACATCATGACAAAAATAAGGCACTACACGACGATGATTGCGGCTGTTTTGCTCGTCTGAAACAAAAAAACCAAAAATTCTTAAAGCATATGAGTTTGGCTAATCATTTGATCCATAAAAAATATTAAAAAGAAAAAAAAAATAGCGTCATTTTGAAAATTACTTTCCGATTTTTTCATCTTCAAAGTGCTGTAAAATAAATAAAAATAAACATTTTGACTTTATTGTAGTTCAGACGAGAATTATATATACTAAAGATGTGCGCAAAATTTGGGCGCAATTGGTCAAATAAATTTTGAGAAATCATGATCATCAGTTAAGAAAATTCTGTTTCGAGAAAAATGCAATTAAAGTTTTTAACTGGTTACGTAGAGATAACTTGAATAATACTTGAATAATATTATTTACAATCAATCTGCTATTCCAGGACCATAAAGAGCATTTTCCTCCTTCTCGTACATATCTTGCAGAACCGCTTTTTCATCTGTGAGCTGCGCCCTTTTGATCTTTTCCAAAATATAACAATGCTTTATTACCTGCTCCTGAGCGCAGAACGGAGCGCACTCCTTACAAAGGCACCACCTACATTCCAGGCACTATATCTTTGTAACCTTTGCGAATCTGCAAAAACGTACTTATTCTACAACCCCAATACTTGCGAAAAATGTATTTAAAGAAATCGATTTTTTTTATCCTTTAGACCAGAATCCACCCTTAAGTAAATATTAGCCTAATAATTTTTTTATTTAAAAATATACACAGAAAGAGCAAATAATAATGTAATGCACCATATTCGTTGAAAATAAGGTATTATTGTAGTATTAGCCCGTTTTGAAAAATGACACCTCGAGAACGTCAAACGATTCATTATAGGAAGTCATGCTCGTGGAGATTTTTTTATCAGGACGATAAGATCTACAACATATCAAATTTTCTGGCAATACAACCGAAATTCAATTTCCATAAGATTTGTACGAGGTCTTTTTTATTATAATATGGCATGTGTGGAAAAGTTTTCATAATTTACTCAAAATCATATATAAACATATGTGTATTTGATACATTGAATTTCTTTAACTTTAGTTTTTATAATTTATTTCAATACCACAAAAAATATATTATGTATTTATGGCATCAACAAAATAATTCTTAAAAAATTAAAATTTAATGAAAGCAAGGACTCCACAAAATAATAAAATAATAAAAAATAATAACGGCTGTGGGAGTCAACGCAGTTATTAATGTGATTATCTTATATTTATTTAGTTTATTACATAAATCTTGTGATTTCGATGAGCGCAATACAATAGAAATTTAATTTCACTTTTGGTGCAGTCAGAACCATTTTACTTTTATGTCAGCAACAATCGTTATGGAAAAATATGAAAATTTATAGATGTTGCTACTGTGCAACTGCCAGTAGAAACTGCCAGTGAGTCCGAGTGAGACACGCAATATAATGGGGCGTTTTTTCGTTATCCAAGAAGCGACAGATAAGACTATCTTCGTCTTTAGAGGTGAGAAGACGAAGATAACCATAGCTGTGGTTGCTTCTGGTTACACAACGAAAAAACGCCACTGCTTAAACATTATTGCTGACATAAAAGTAAAAAAAAGTAAAAAAACTTCCACAGCCGTTATTATTTTTTGTTATTTAAAAAAATTAAACTTTAATTAAACTTTATTCACATTTGTAATACTCTTCCAACTTTTACATAATACATTTAGTAAATAATAAAGATTATATTATAAGTGTTATTAGAACGTAACTGCGTCTTGTTTTGAAATCTTGTTTGTTTTGTAATATAAAAGTAAACTGTTTTTAGTTTTATATATATATACAATGTATGTACATTATATATATATATATATATATAAAATTAGGTATATATTTTATTATAAAATGTAACACGTAACTAACATTTTATTTTTTTATTTAATATCGACTTTCTCATTTTCTTTGTTTTGTCATTGATATATGTTTTGATTTTGTTGTAAATAATACGGAAGTTGAATGTAATAAAAATAATGTCTTGTAACATTATAGAGAAAGCGATATTCTATATTACATATTATATATATTTTATCATTTTATTGTATTTAAGCTTAGCCATATTCCTTTTAGATAATGCTAATATATTAGATATTTTTCAAATTGAACATAGATGTATCCCTTATTTTTAGAATGATATTAGAATCGTATGAGATGTATCTTTCTGAAATGTATCTTTAATGAAGATTCGTAACAAT
>NW_017305536.1:6083700-6111343 GCF_001594115.1 Trachymyrmex septentrionalis | reverse complement strand
TATATATATATATATATATATGCTCTGTGCTCAATTATATTTACCTGTATAGAATTGATATCCCGCTCAATTTTTATATATAATACATAGGCTGCGTTCGGATAGTATGCTTGCAATCATTCTATTCTGATTTTATTTAATAAACGGTAAAGATAGAATGACATTGTTGACGCTCCCCGAACGCAACCATATGGAAAACATTTTAATAACTTTGTTCTTGCAGGCTCTCATATTTCAATTTCACAGATTTAACAAAATATGTAATGTAAGACCTGTTTTGTTACAGTATCATTTTTATTGTATGATTTTTTTAAATTAATTGTCGCGATATTTTTTGAAAATATTTATTGTAATAAGAATTTATAAGAAAGGACGCAAAAATATAAGACATTCCCATATTTTATACATTTATATAAAATATGCGAATATCCGACATTTTTGTACATGTATATGTGCAGTATTATTTATACAGTCAACTTCATAATTGGAGACAAAAAATATACCTTTTTGCATCCCATTCTTGTAACACCAGTAAAAAAATTTTGTAAGTAATTGAGTAAGTGCTTGTAGAAAACATTTGAGATAATAATTGTGGAGAAGAATTTATCGGTTTGAATATAGAAGGCAAAGTATATATAAAGAATATTCAATCTATATTTCTATCTGGTGTTTTATTCAGAACAAAATATGGCCATCTGATTCAAAGTTTTCATTTGTGCACAAAATAATACCATTAATATCATGAGCTGAGAATCATATAGCCATATCTGGTTCTCAACCTACAATAAATATACAGACCAGAATATAAATGTGTTTGAAAATATAATGGTAGTTTTAAAAACAATTAGTTTTATGTAAACTTCTATGATATACTTTTATCCGTTTAATATCATAAGATAGTAATATCTCACTAGCTTAGTAAATCTCTTCAGTGTACTTGTTATTAAAAAGTATCTCCTAGGAATTGCAGTTTTTACACATAGTTTCATATTTTCATAAGCAAATTTTCCATACGATGTTTACCTCTAATAAGTCCATAATCATTCTCTGTTTTATATATCACAGTGTCCTTCCATTTGTAAGAATTAACTTTAGATATGAGCGATCCATTCTTACATTTGTTAAACTAAACTATACATACATATGTGTATACATATAGAATATTCCATTGCATATTTTCTCTCTGAACATTACAATCTCTAAAATATATCAAGTTTTCTCAGATTACTCTAGCAAAGTCCTACATAAAAATTTCTTTTTAAAATTAAATGTATCTGAAAATATTCCAATCTTTAGTCTTGTAACTATAAAATTGTTGAAAATAATTAATAATTTGGCAAAGTTATTGATAATTGAGAGAAAACATGCGATGTTTATAAATGCATACATGTATACACGCATACACAATACTCCATTTTACGACATGTTTGGAATAAACTCAACACTAAAAAATGTATGTCTCTAGTATATAGCGGTGTGTCAATTATATAATATATTCACAATAGCGTATCACACATACACACATACTTATCCTTCCCGCGGAAAAAGTTTATTTAATTTTTAGTTTATGATTCGTGATACTGTATCAATATTCTAATAATGTTTTAACCCTGATAATGTATTCTAATAATGTTTGAAATATACGTGTGTGTGTTAAATCGATTATTAATTTTCAGTCTTGCTCTAGCTTTATTTAACTTTATATACACATATACAGTAAAATGAACAATTCCTTTTAAGAGGGACATTAAAAAAAATTAATATTATAATTAAATTTTAATAAACATTTTTAAGATAATATTATATCTTATAAGACTGTATATGTGAGAAACACAATCTATAGAAATCAATGCCTACAGCGGTCTAGCTGGAGTCATCTTAAGTGCTTATATGATTTTGTGTGAATTTACATAACTATTGTATGCATGTGAATTTACATACTATTGTATGTAATCTTTTAAAATGCGCATCGGAATGACTTTTCAGTCTTGAACGCTGAAACTCTATTAAACTACCGCAGTAATATCATGAGTTAAATTGACTAGCAATTTAACAATTTGATTTTCCCATTTTCTAATTTTTAAGATAATTGTTACGAAACACACAAATAATATTATATTATATGCGTAAATAATTAATAACCTAATGTATAACATTACTGAGATCACAACAAAAATTATGTCAAGTTATGAGATCACATTTTATTTTTTAAAATTATACTTTCCTATTGAAGGCATTTAATGAATAATCTGGGTTTTTAAATAAAAAAATTATAAATTCTTCACATTAGTTAAAAATTATATTTTGTTATTTTTATTTATTATTTCACATTTATTTTTTCACTTAAAAGAGAAACAGTTTATAATCATGTCCTTATAATTTGGAACGAATTTTGACATAACGTTATAATGGGATAAAGAGTTTTTGGAACTACCTTGTCTAGTTCAAGACAGTTGGTCATGAAAATATATGAAAGAAAAAGACTGGCCGTTATTTCTTTTCTATTCCCTAACTTCCTCTTTATTGTTCTCTTCGTATTCCTCTACGAAATTTTCTTTGTAATACTTTGAAACTCTGTGACTCACAACAATATCATTAGCAGAAGATATAGAAATTATCTTATAGGACTTTTCATATCAGTTTATATACCTGAAATATTTGGAGATACATTCGCAGTGGGTAGTCGAAAGTATACCTGAGTATACTTAAAAGTTGGTTTAGGTATACTAGCAGGTATAAAGATACCCAAATTTTTTCACATATGTGGCACATGTTGGAAAAGAACAGATACGAAAAAATTTTAGAAAAGATGCCAAGCATCTTTTCTTTTACCCATGCATTTTAAAAAAATTATAGAAATTTATGTTCTATCATTATCTCAATTCTCTTTCTAGAACTTTTTTTTTATTATTTATGTCTAGTCTATAATTCTCAATAATCGTAACATATTTTTGAATATACTTTGATACACATTCAAAACCTGCGCAATGATATATAACGTTATTGATCGTTACAAATCGCCAAAGATCATTTTGATTCATCAATGTAAAAACTATTTACATTTACATTGTATTAATTTTATTAAGTAATACGAATAAAACTATTAAATTAATTAACATTTAATTTAATATATATAAAAAAAAAGAAATTAAGAAAAACGAATTGTATGTTAGAAATATTTTAATATTCTTGTCGATCTAGAGTGAATAATTAAAGTTAAATTGAATCGAAATGGCCCAGAGAGAGAGACAGAGAGAGAGAGAGAGAGAGAGAGAGAGAGAGAGTTACAGAATAGAATTATTAAATTTATATTAAAGTTTATATATAGAAACTAAAAAAATTAATATTTGATGTCATAAAGTTGCAATGGAACATTTTATGGTAATTTTATAATATCGAATATTAATTTTGTGATGTAATGTGAAAAATATCACACTATTTTAAATTAGATCTTTCTTTGCTCGTTTTTTGACCTATCTACTTTGTTAGTTTTTGTGTTTGCAATATCAAGCGGATTACGTCTTTTAATATTTTTTTATATATAGAATTTTTAATCTTGCTATAACAGTACCTGTCGAAACTTTTCATCTCGTGTAACATGTATTTTATATATCACTGAAATGATCCAGTGGTTTCAAATAGTCGTCGACCATCGTCCACTCGTATTGCTCGTATCGAATAAAATTACTGAGGTTGCAGGAAAAAAAGCGTTCCCAATAGCAACACCGTTTCTCTCGGGAATTTTCCCGTATCTCCGGCCCGGCGCGCTCGGCATTCCCGGGCTACGAAACTGCCTTGAACTGGCTCTCGTTGCCACATTGTTGGTTGAGTTTCATTGTGTCATTTTTTCTAGCAACTGCATACACATTCGAAGCCTTTGTAAACATCATTTGTCCTTGTTCAATATTCGATAGATGAGGATAAAGTATAATCTCGTGAGCGTTGCTAGGGTTGCTAGTGTGAGCCACTATCCTATGGGGGAGAGAGATTCGTTGCTAGGACGTTGCTTGCGGGGAAGGGGGCGCTACTCGCCAATTGGTCGTTTCGAGTAACGTTTTACCGCGTCGTCGGTGGCATCGTTTCTAATCGTCTCTTCAGTCCTCCTACGCTGTCGTGAGTGGTAATATTTTCTCGTCCCATTAATTTGTTATTTCTGTTGTATCGGCTGTATTCCGTGTTATTGCTGCTGTATCTGTGCCTATATTTCACGAAACCTCGTAGATCGCGCTCGACGTGGACTGACTCAATTAAAAAAAATCTACGTAATCGTCGGGACAACACGGTTTTGAAGCGTTCAAATGGGACCAATAGTGCTTTTTCTATACAATACGCAACTCGTGATTGGTCGGATGGACTAAATGACGAAACAATATAATATATTATGGTTAATGTACACAAGCCATCGGTAGAGCATCGACACACGTGGTCAGTCAGCCTCAAGGATTTCGGCGTCATTTGTTTGTTATCTTAGTGTTCGACGTAACGGTGAATCTCGGGAACTTTAGGAATTTCGTCCAACTTGGTCGCGTGGAGAATAATTGATAAGCGGAACACGTGCGGAGGTAAATAGAAGTGATAATGTGTGTTCAAATTCTCTTGAGATTTAACACGAAATCTTCACGTTTAGTCCCAGGGCCTCTTTAGCCCTCAGGAAAAAGAAACGTATACGAATAACTAGATAAAGTTACAGCATACGTAACGTGTATTGTAGTATTTCTCTAGTTGTAAGTTTCTTTTCAAAAATCGACACTCAGGAAGTGAAATTTTAATTGACACGAGATAAATAAATATAAAAGAGCGTTACTGTTTCTCTAAGTCTGACATAATCAACAAGTTTTGCACTGTTTACAATTTTTTCGAAACTTTTTCTTGTTTTTCTCTTTCACGCTCTAATATATATTTATCGTTTCAAAGTGAGATATTTTCGGCTTTCAAACAACGCTTACAAGCCTGTTAATATGGGACTTATTTTTCATTCCTGCATTAGAACTTTTTTTTCTCATTTTAGAAAATCGCGAATATCACTGTAATTTCCGAAAATACATCTTAATTCATCTGACAGAAACATTTCTGTGTTAACATACCTAAGGACTTTGATTCTTTTTCCCTCGGTTACTTAAAAATTTTCAAAAATTCAGGTTATTTCATCAAATTTTATTGTAAGCGGACGTAAGATTTAGTCGTGTCATTAATCGCGCACGGATTATGAGCATTAATGAAAAGTAAAAATAAATTTCCCAATTTGTGAAAATTTCCGAGGAAAAGAATCGAAGTCTTTTGGTGTACTAGCGATATTGATCCGACGTTGTAAATTAATGAATTACAAAGCCATGATGTAAATCAATGATATCCATACATTATGGGTGCGGTCCAAATTACGCACAAAGGACACGATCATTTTTCCTCGTTATTCATCAAATAATAAAGAAGGATAAAACGATATATCGTGCGCAACTCTGACCACATCTTATAAATGTAGCTATGGCTGCGTTCGCTTTTTCGCAACGCTTGTGAGCGTCAATTATTCTTGTTTAATATTTCAATTTTTTGTGTTTTTTAAAATTAATTATATATTATATCTTTACTTGTGTACATATTTCGGCTAATCTTTTAGCCTTCCTCAGCAAAATTACAGTATATGTTACAACACGTTGGTTATCCATGAATCGTAATAAAAGTCGTATGTTGAAATAACAAGGATGAAACAACACTTAAAATCGTTGTGAACACGCAAAAGCGAACACAGCCTATGTAACATTAAACATAGAATCGAGAAATTTTTATTTTTAAAAACCTTCGGTTATACCTGAAAAGGTAATAAGTGCACGCAGAAATTTTGTAATAAATCTTTTTTTGTATAGAATATATTAACTGTCCTACGTTTCTAAGTACTGTAAAGACATAAGATTCTTCTTGTTTTTCAAAATTCTTCACGTTTTAAAATGAATATTGATATATTGGAAATATAGTATTTTATGAGAATTCATAGGATTTTAAATAATTGGATTATAAAATTGTGAATTGCAAATTTTTAATAACTAAATTACAACTGCAAAATATCTCGGGCGATATCTTTCTACAGTTCTTAAAGATGTAAAGGCTGAGAACATTTAGAGAATTATGTCTTAGTTTTAGGCTACAGTTTACTGATGCATTCTATTTAGTGACACACGCTGACACAAATGTTGGCTCATCTTTCTTGGCATTCTAACAAAGACAGAACGATACCGGTGTTGGTTGTATATTGAAAGGCGTCCTGTGTTACGTATATTATACATGCACACCGGATTTATCTCTATGCTATTTGGACTCAATTCCTGAATATTTAAATATTTATTACTAGTAATTTATATACACGTAACACATACTATAGATTTTCAGTGATAGTGAATATCAAAACGTTGATATTCGTGAAAGCCGGAAAGTTGATATAAAATTATCAAGAGCACATTTTTTTCTTCCAAATATTCTGTTTAGTTTAAAAATTGATAAATTGTGTGATAAACCAGTGGAATTATTTTTCAAATCATTTAATTTTAATGTTTTTCTAATTTCGTTATTAGATCAAAGAAAACATGTCTAAGCAAGAAAGAGATAGAGGTTATGATGATCCCTATGAACCATCAACCAGTAGTGGACATCGCAGGTCTAAACCATATGAGAGAAGGCAATCAGAGCCGGTAAGTAAGACATGACATCAGGAAAAAGAAATAGTTGCTTCTTTATAAATATTAAGTTAAAAAAAAACAATACAGAAGATAAACTGTAATTTTGAAATATAGGTTATTACATCTTTTTTCTATTTGTACTCTAAAAATTTGCACATTAACAATTAATTATTTTATTTCTTGTTTTAATGATACAATTATTCAAGAACTTTTGCTAAATCAAAAAAGCATACTTTTTCTGAATATAATTTGATATATATGAAAATAATAAAATTGATATATATGAAAATAATAAAATTGATATATTTGATAATGTGAACCGAGTTCAAATATATGTTGCCAATACTGAAAATCTGTAATATATGTAATTAGCGAAGTATATTCTGTAGTTTGGTATGTCAGTGTATATCAGAACAGTATTATTATAATATTAATTATGTGACAATATTATAATTTATTCAAAAAGATAATCATATAAACAGATAATTGGGAATTGGCGCTGTAGATGTGCACAGTTTTCTTTAAATTAATTATGTATTATATCATTACTTGTGTATATGTTTTGCATCTGAGGTGTTTGCTGAGAAAAGCTAAAAGATTAGCTTTCCTCAGCAAAATTACAGTATATGTTACAACACATTGGTACAACACATTATCCATGAATCTTATAAAAGTTGTATGTTGAAATAACAGTTGATATCATTGTGTAGTAGTAACATTCCTCCATTTCAGAATAAAAATTTCCAATTTGAAAGCTGAATGGTGAATTATAATTTATGATAAAGACAATCTCTATATTTTTAAAGAAATGTCTTATATGTTATAATTATATGTTATATAATTATTTTTTATTCTTATAAACAAAATAGTGTACAATTGTAATTAACATATATTATAATTAACTTTTTTTTTTTTACAGGAGCATCATAGAAGAGGATCAATAAAAGTTAGTATAATTTGCAATATTGTTATTTTAAATATAATATTTAAATCTAATATACTTTTTTGTTTGATATATATTCAAAATACATTATCGCTCATTAATTTTAACATTCCAGATTCGTTGATATTTCTGTAAAAGATAAATGTATGTTAAATGAGAGTAAAGAAGGACTACAAACCAAAGTACAAATTTAATGTACGTGATAAGATATAAATAAAAAAAAAAAAATGATTTCATTAAAATAACAAACATTTCGACTCTGATCGGGTCATTATCAATGTTAAACATATAATATGCCAAAGAATTACTTGAGCCCTATTATATTATGTATTTTAATATATGCAGGCGAGATGAAGCATTAATTCTCAAGAATTTTTCTCAATTCACTTTTTCTTTTATTAGAAATTTCTTTGGCATATATTATATGTTTAACATTGATAATGACCTGATCAGAGTCGAAATGTTTGTTATTTTAATGTAGTCATATTTTTATTTTTATTTGTATCTTATCACGTACATTAAATTTGTTACTTTGGCTCGTAATTTTTCTTAACTCGTTCTCATTTAATTTCATACTTGAGCCATATTATGTTATATGAATGTATGTGTTTTGCACAGAAATGAGCTGGATGAGTCCACCTACTGTTATGAACACTTTGACCATTTACATATATTGTATTTATACACTACTTATGTAAACATTTTTAAAAACTAATTTTGAAAGAACGAGGTTAATCCAAATATTGTTTGATTTCTAGAGATAACAAAATACTCGTGCAAGATCATGAGATGCTTATAGTGATATCAGGACATTTTTTTTTTTAAAACATCTTATTAGAGTGATATAGTATATACGTAAACAATTTAAATGACTTATTGTTTACATATATATCACTCTAATAAGATTTGTTTAAAAAAAAAAGTCAGATTAACAACGCTGCATCTTTGTCAATTTACGAGTGACTTAAACATTATGGATACGTGAACTAATTATTCTTGTATCACTCTTGCTGAGGAGGACTCCAAAGAGAATCGAAATGTTCCAAATAAAGAAGACATTAATCCAATTTCTGATTATTCTGATTTGTTCACTAAATAATTGCGCCGTTTATCGATGCTGGTTCTCATTAGCCTATTATAGTTATTTTTTTGTTATTAATTAATAATAATATTAATATATGTTATATATAATATTATTATATGTAAATTATACTAGCAATGCTCTCTTTTTGCCACTGTGTGTGCGTTACATGTAGTCGAAGTAATATTGGCGAACTTGATAGTCATGATGAATATACATTCATCCTGGATACGTTGTGTTCGATCAGAGGAAACTAATTTCAAGCAGGAAGATATCAATGACACCTAGTACTGAACTTCCGCATTAAAGAGGATTCAAATCTAAAGTTAAAATTATTACGGTTTTTTATTTTGATAACATTCCAATTGCATATTATATCTGTCTTATGAATATGTAATTTCGCACTAACAACCGGAGTTTATATAAGCATTTTACTTGTATTAGATTTATTCTTAGAATCATAAAACTTATTAAACTAATTTGTTTTAATAAAATTTAAAAATTTATGAAAATAAAATTAAATAAAATTTATAAGAATAGGCAATATGTTCTATAGAGCACCCGCTATTGCGCAGACGATTATGCAGTTCCATCTACGTCCAAACATGAGCCAATGGAAGATGTATCAGGTAAGTTTTTTTATATCTTTTTATCATACTCTCATTTAATTTTTCTTAATTATTAATTTTATATAAATAGAATCTACATTTTTTAATTAGAAACTATAAAAGATTCTATTATTTAGAAAAATACAATAAATTTAAATTAGTCAAAATTTCAAAAAAATGTTTATGTATAATAATTAAAGGTAAGGTTCAAATCAAAACTGAAGTTAAAACTGAAATGGAAAGTGAAGTTGAAATGAAAAGTGAAGAGGATGAAGCAAAACAGACGACACGTTCTCGACGTAAGATGGAATCTGCTTTTGTTAGTAGGCCCAGTACTTTAGTCTCTAAAAAAGGTTAGTATAAAATCTTAATGTGCTATGCGCAATATAATATTGTATAAACAGGATAATATGTAAACAGAGTATAGCATTTTCTGTACAAACTTTGACAGTATATTTTATGAGTTTTAATTAAAAACAATTTTGTTTTAATGCTTTATTAAAAAGTTATAACAAAAATTTGCAATATATAAACAAATAATTTTATTAAGTTTTTGCTTCAAATTGCTATTTCGTGTCAGTACGTGTTGTTTAACATGTAATTTTGAATTTATCATTTTTTTCGAAACTGTCAAGAAAAGTAATAAATTCAAAATTATATCAATATTAACATTAAGATGGACAGACAACAATTTCAAATGCAAACTTAGGTAAAATTATTTTTTTTATAAATTTCGTATTTTTGTTATAATTTTTTTTCCGTGTAAGGATTTTCTCTATTCTCTGTAAGAAACAGATACCAGAGATACCAGAGATTGGAAATACAGTAATTTTATGAAAATTTATGGAATATTAAATATTTTTATAATAAAATTGTGAATTATCTATTGTATATATTATAATTTTTATAGGCATACCAGAAAATAAATAACATTACCATTTTTGTAATTAATTTCTATCAATTTATAGGTAAATCTGGTGTATCTATAATGCTTAGTTCAAATCACTTTAAACTACCTACAGTACCCAATTGGTGTGTGTATAAGTACAGGGTAGATTTTGAACCCGAAGAAAGTCGAACATTTATTCGCAAAGGCATGCTTAAACTCCATAAAGATAAAGTCGGCCCATATATCTTTGATGGTACTATCCTGTTCTCGAGTACACGTTTACCAGATGTAAATATATCTTATACTATTGGACTAGCGGATATGTGCAATTAAATATTTTCATAAATATGTATGAAATATTTCAGAAAATCGAGCTATCATCAGTAAGGAAATCCGACAATATACCCTTTAAAATAATTATATATTTAGTTGGAAGAATGATGCCTGAGGATCCACATTATATAACTATTTTTAACATAATAATGAGGAAACAATTAGAACATTTAAATTTACAATTGGTGGGCCGCGATTATTATGATGCCTATAATAAAGTTAGTAAAAAATTTATATGAATACTTTTTTTTCATTTTATTAAATGGAAAATTTAATAATTTTTGTAATAACTATGTGATTGTTATAGATTTGTGTACATCAATATCGATTGGAATTGTGGCCCGGCTATATTACATCCATTAGACGGCACGAACGCGACATTTTATTAAACGCTGAAATAACGCATAAAGTAATGCGTCAAGAAACATTATATCATGTATTAATGGATTGCTACAGACGTAATAATAATTATAGAGTAAGTAAATGTTAATTTTTATTTGTATATCTTGTATTTTTATTTTTAATTTCATTTATTTAAAAACTTATACAAAATCTAATTTAAATTTATGATATTTTAAAATTGAGTCCAATGCTAAAAAGTAATAAAGATTATATAAACATACATAAAGTATATATATTATATTGTCTTATTCATAAGCAATTCAATTGAAAATTTTTATTTACATTTTACTTTTACACAATAGATAAAGTAAAAAAGTAAACTTTGTGATATTAAAAATTTCTTCAATTTACTTTCATGTATATGAGCAATTTTGAAAGATCTGTTGATCCAAAATTGTGCTTAAAAACAGTTATCATAAATTATAATACTTATCATAGATTATATGCTGTTGTATTTTTTATTTCATGTACTCTAAAAATAACAAGAGTTATATACATTTTAGACAGAATTCTGTAATAGTGTGATTGGAATTATGGTACTTACGGACTACAACAATCATACTTATCGGATTGAAGACGTAGATTTTGAAACTAGTCCTTCTTCGACATTTCCAATGAAAGATGGACAACATATATCATATCAGGAGTATTATAAAACTAAATATAAAATAAACATTTCAAGTGCTTCGCAACCTATGTTGGTGACAAGAACTAAACCAAAAATGCGAAATGTCGGACAAGGAGATCTTGTATATTTGGTTCCTGAATTGTGTCGTGCTACAGGTATTTTTGACATTTAAATATGTATATTTAAGTTTTTTATTTAATGAATAAATATAGATAAATTTGTGCTGAACCTTGTGATGAAACCTTCTTATAGGTTTAACTGACAACATGCGGGAAAACTTTCATTTAATGAAAGCGTTAGCAGTGCATACCTGCATCTCACCTACTTCTCGTATAGACAAACTTATGCGATTTAATAGTAGACTCCGCCAAGAACCAAAAGTCTTACAAGAATTTAAAGATTGGAATATGTCATTAGACAAGAATTTGTTAGAGTTTCCTGGTAGGCTACTAAATTCTGAAAGACTTTTATTTGCTGATAACAGATATATAAACAGTTTAAATGGGGATTGGACGAGAGATATGCAAAAAGCACGTATGTTGAAATGTACAGTGTTGAGACATTGGATAGTACTTGTGACTGAGCGAGACATACACGTTGTAAATGTAAATAACTTTCACCAATATATATACATATATATATATGCAAATATTTACTTTAATCTTGGATTTTATAGAAATTTATAGGAACGCTGCTATCAGTATCACATGGAATAGCATTCAGAATTGATCAGCCGCGAATACAGGCCATACGTGATGATAAAGCAGGCACATACGCCGAAAATCTCGAGTACATTTTGAGCAAAAGTGCACCGGATTTAGTATTCTGCGTAGTCAGTAATAATCGCAGCGACCGATATGCAGCTATAAAAAAAAAATGTTGCTTGGACAGACCTGTGCCGTCACAAGTTTTTTTACAAAAAAATTTGAATGGTAAAAACACCATGACTATCGCTACGAAGGTAGCAATACAAATGAATTGTAAATTAGGCGGAGCACCTTGGACTATCGAGAATCCATTGAAAGGATTAATGGTCATTGGGTTTGATATATGCCACGACGCAAATACTAAGGGTAAAGATTTTTGTAAGTATCTTTTAGTATTAATTTGATATTTTTATTTTAATATTTATTTTTATTTAAATTTTTATGCTTAAAATTTGAATTATCCAAATATTTTAATTAGGAATGCGCCGGATATCCGGAAAATATCAGGTAATTGACATTATTCGGCATTTTTTTTACTATCCGACAGGATAGTCGGATGTCATTAGTATCCGGTAATCTATTCGGTTGAAACTTTATATTGATAGTTTGCTATTAATGCAGAATTTTATTCTTTTCAACTGAATTTCTAATATTGTTCTTTCCTTTTTTTCTTATCACGTTGAGAAGGTAAAGAAAATTATTATCGCTATTTTTTTTTCTTACTGTTCTTTTTTTTTTGGAAGCCATTTTCCAGATATCCGGCAGGATATCCGGAGATAATTGCCTTACCGGATATTTGACTGGATCTGGAAACAAATGTAACGCCGGTTATCTGATAATCGGTATTCGGTAATTTTACCATTCGGTGCATTCCTAATTTTAGTTCTGAAATAAATCTAATTCTAAATTTATAATTATAGTGACTATGGTGTCAACTGTGGACCAAACACTGACACAATATTTTAGCTCTATTGCTTTATTTCATAGTAACGAAGACCTCGGTGATCAACTTTGCGAGAGTGTAAGGAAAGCTATCATGGCTTATAAAGAAAGAAATAAGGCTTTCCCTATGCATCTTGTAATTTATCGAGATGGTGTTAGCGAAGGTCAAATCAGACAAGTTTACGAAAATGAGGTGCAAAAATTAGAAAAGGCGCTTGAAAAGTTGTATTATGGTCCGAATTTTAAGCTGATCTTTATTATTGTAACTAAAAGAATTAATGTTCGGCTGTTCGATACGAGAGGTCGTAACGCTAATCCACGTACCGGAACAATAGTAGATGACGTAATCACCGATCCGTTAAGGTACGATTTTTTTATTGTGTCGCAACAGGTTAGGCAAGGTACAATTTCACCCACTTCGTATAATGTAATTTTTGATAATACTGGACTGGAAGTAGATATAGTTCAAGTTGTTACATATAAACTGACCCACATGTACTATAATTGTTCAACTACTGTCAGAGTACCAGCGCCCTGTCATTATGCGCACAAATTATCGTTCTTAGTGGGACGATTTTTACATCAACCTCCAAATTCACAGTTGGAGAAACAGCTATTTTTCTTGTAACAAGAAAACTGTTTTTTTTTTCATAGATATATATCCTATATAACATATGTATATATATACACATGTTGTAATCAACAAAAAAACGTGGACACAATTTGTTGTTAATATTGCGTCACATAATTAGCTATCAAATTATAATTTTCTGAAATTCCGTATTTTTTATTTGAAAGCCAATTGTGTGACAATGTTTCTTGTTATAAAACTTCCGATATATTTTGTATACTTAAGCTTAGGTTAACTACAAAAGTGATTAAACTGTGTTCACGACTTTATTTTGATATTTCCTAAGAGAACCATGATGTGCCAAAAATTATTCTCATAAGTTCCTAAAAAATAATTCCGATAAAATATTGAAAAATTAAAAAATACATGTTTGTATTTATAAGTTGAATATCTTTTTTTTATATTTTTATCATTTTATTTAACATTTTACGAATAGAATAAGAACTTCTTAAACTTTTAATATCAAATACGGGTTTTTTCTATGAATAATTACAGATGTAATTTGATGTAGCAGAATTATAATAGTTTTAGATATGCCAATGATTCAAAAAGCCTAATGATATGTAAACATAACATATATATCATAAATATGAAGTATTTTTTGAAGATTTAAAAAAATCTCTCTTTTAAGAGATATTACGTGCATATTGTATGTATATGTATGTAATAGGGTAATCGAATAATCTTATTTTATTAACATTAATCAGTAATTTATGATTTGCGCGGCAAACTTTGCATGGACAGGCGCGGTTTTATAGAAAATGGCGGTAACTTTATACATTATAAAAGTTTATACTACAAAGTTTTATTATTTATATTATAAAATCACCGTTATCATCTGTTGGATGGACCACGCCTGCCCATGCAAAGTTTGCTGCGCAATCTGTCGTATTGCCTAGTATGTATCTGCAAACACCCTATACGTTTTTTAGACGTAAAAATGTTGTATGGGTTAAGGCTCCTGGAATAGTCACCACGGCCATATATTGAATCGTGATGGAAACTAGAAATAATGTTGATTTTTATTATGTGTCATTTGTAAATAAAGATAATTTGGATAAAATGATAAGATTGCTTTAAAACATTTATAAAAATGGACGAAAACTATGACATAACTAAATATGCTTATCCCCTTCCTGATAGTAAATAATTATACAAAGAAATGATAAAAGACATAAATAATGTAAATAAAAATATGCTACGCATGTGCATTGAATGAAAGCATTTCACGTGCTTTTTATCACTTTTTATTTACCGTCAGGGAGAATAAGTATAGCTTTCATTTTTATAATTATTTCAAAGTGATCATTTTATCCAAATTGTCTTATTTTACAAATGGTAATAAAAATTGGCTATGGTGACTATTCAGAATAGTGATTATTCAATAGCCTTAAAAGTAAGAGTACAAATCATCAGATTATTGAATCCAAAATCTCATTTAATTCTACGCAGTATTTCATCATTTCAACTATTCTGGAATTGACGATTGTTAATGTCTATTTCAGTTATTTGTTAAAAAAATAGTAACACATTTATTTTCCATTCACGCGTAAATATAATTCAGTTTATTTTATAAGATTTTTTCTATCATAAATATGATAGATATGATTATTTTAGCGTAAAAGTGTAAAAGTATTTTATTTTCATCCATGTAATACAATATAAACGTTTACATAATGTTTCTAATGTTTATAAATGTGTATTTGTTCAATATATGAAAAATGAAACTGTCAATTATACAAGTGAAAGCGTTGTTCGATTAAATGATTCTATTAAAATGTAAACAATTCTTATTAAATGTCTTATTGTTATGTAATAAAAATATGAATACACTTCTAAAATATAAATAATTTATCCCATTGACTTGAACAATTTGATAAAAATCAGATTAGAAGAATAAATTAAAAATTCAATTCTTAATTTATACTGAACAGGAAAAATTGATGCTATGTCTAAATATATAATCGTACATCATGATACAAATTGCAGCGTCAAATTTTGCTTTGATTTCTGTAATTTTTGTAAAAATTTGAATTTAGTGTAATAATACCTCCAAGACGCGTACTCGTTATGATTTTTCTTGTTTCGATTATGTTTAACATGAATCTTTTGTTCTCAAGAAGGATGATGTGTTTAGAAGGTTATATAAAATTAGACAAAATCGCATGGGCATAGAATCATGGAACTGGAAGAGTATTTTATGAATCTTCAGTTGGATAAACCATTACCCGATATAAGGGTATGTAACGTTATTAACGGTTTCATTTCCTTCGCTTGTCTTCACTTGCACGCGTGTGTGTAATTTTACTCGACAGCCTTTATAATCAGCATTCAAGAACTTTTCTCTGAAACTGATGTTGAACAAACATCCATGCGATTCAATTACACGCTTCACCGACCTCATTTAAATAATCCTTACTTAGAATGAAGAACAGTTGCAAAAGCACTCCTTGGATGCTGACTTGGAAAGAAAACCTATAGATAGAGCACTATATATCCTCGTGTAAGTAAATTGTGTGCTTTAAATTCTGTTATCGAATAATTAATATTAATGATTCAAATCTCAGTTTTTATTAATTTAAAGATAAAATCTTGATACATATTTGCGTAATATAGTTTTTAAACTTTGAAAGAAACCTACAGAGCACTTTATATCCTCGTGTAAGTAAATTATGCGCTTTAAATTTTGATATAATTAAATAACTCAATAACTTATATTATTTTTAAATGATCCTTTTCTAATTCAAAGTTCTTAATTGATATCTACGCGATATATATTTTTAATCGCTATTTCTGTCTATCAATAATTTTCTTACTATTGCATAACTGCTATATTGAGTATTAAAATTGTTATTAGCTGAAAGTTTCTATGTACTCGAGCTTGCACACGCGAGAGCAGTTTTACCTGCATTGCCTCGATAAATCGACCTGTTAAACCTTGATGCCTTGATCGGAAATGCGTAATTTGCCGAAACAAGGTCAGCACGGCGATAATTAAATCTCGCGAACATATATAAGAGTGTTTTCAAGGTGGCAGTAGATATTCTTCAATGTAGGTAATGATGTATTTATACGATAATTTACAATCGGACTGACAAGCATTAAATCTCTGTAAATCTGCAAGCAATAATTGAAAGCTTTAGTTTACATTCATGAACACTTAATCTTATTGATATGCCACAATTTTACAAGATTTTAAAAATCTATTATGCAGATAAATACTATTCATAAAGTGAATGAAGACAAGAAATATAATCGGTAAAGTGCGATTGTTCCAACAATTCCTATTTAAAATTAGAAATAAGAAAATATATTCTAAGCTCTAAAATATCAAAAAAGCAATCCATAAATGCTAATAATTACCGTGATAAATAAAGAATTGATAAAAAGAAACATTAAAAAATAGATACATCTATATGCGTATTTAATAATTATGCAAGTTTTCAAATTGAACGTTTGAACGTTCCTCCTGTAAATAATATAAAACAACTATAGTCGCAACAATCGCAAGACTATGTTTGGCGACGATCTCTTCAATGTCACCGTATCCGAGTGGATCCCCGAGCGTTCGGAGAACACTCGGTCGTTTAGTGCGTAGATTCTTTTTCCCGATGCGTCGGGGCCGGCGCATCGGATTGCCGGATGACGCGATCGTTAAATCATCTTTTGTGTCACGCCAGCGAATTACGCAACAGCGCCCTCGGCGTGTACTAACCGTGTGCATCCGCGAGATGCGTCACGACGACGTGCGCGCGTCTTCTTGGCAAATCCAGTTGGTACGTGGGCCGTGGGCTGCGCTCGTCGGATTTGTCGCGTATTTGTGCGCACCCAGCAGTCGTGCTCCGAGTACCGGGCGTTGGGGTACCTAATTACGGATGGTACGATCGTGAATCGGACGTGATCGATAGACGCGGAGATCGGATACCCGCCTCGCTCGCTGTTCAGTTGTCATTCACGTTCTCGCGGGTTGCACGTGGCCGCTTTCTCCGCGCGCTCACGTATTGTGTCATTTGTGTTATGGAAGCGCGTACGCGCGTGCCATTCGCGTGAGAGGTACATACATCCCCGACCGCGATTGATCGATCCTGCCGCTCTCGCTGGCTGCGACGAAGTCGATGAGTAAGATGCGCCTCGAAAATGCTGCAAGAGGGAGATGAAACCCCATACGAGATCGCGTCCGATCCGTGAGTATCCGAATGCGTCTTCTTCGTCGGCATGTCGTGTCACGTTACCTCACGTAGCGTTGCGTCGCATGAGGTCGATGAAGAGTTCATCCCCTTGTCGGGAATCAAGTTTATTACCCTTCTCATCCCGCGCGTGAAACTCCTAAAAATAGCCACGCGATCGTTCAAGGAGCAGCGCACTGTCCTGTCACAGTTGAGCGCGCTAATTATAGTCCTTTAAAGACGACATTCCACGCGCGAGGGATGTCAGGATCGTGAAAGGTTCGCGGAACATCCGAGAGATTAGGTTAGCTAAACGCATCGAATAGTAGACAATTTTTATTTATTACTTATTATGGGTACTTTCCATTTGATGATACAAGTATACAAATGTCTATTTTTGTTCTGTTATTCTTTGAATATCAAGAAAGATAGACCGATGTTTATGTCAACTTATGTTAATAAATTAAAAACATCTGCTACGAAGTGCTTTCCATTTGTAGTATTTTCCAGCAAGACACACAGTGTAAGATAAAAATTTAAATAGACAAACTAAAAGAATGTAATGATTCACTGTATTACACTGTATAATCTATTAGTAAATTCGGTCACTTGCATTACACCAAATTAGTGCATATTAAAAGCAGATATACATGAAATTAACAAAGTTAAATGTAAAAATATATAAATATTTTAATCAATTAATTACCTAATAATGGCATTGTTATGTTAGTTAACAAAATATACATATATTACTTCATTGTCAATATTGATTATATTATGTTAATGCATTGATATATATAACTATAGATAAAATAGTCTTCAATGTGTACTTAATTTAATGTAATGCAAGTGACCAAATTCACCATATCTGCTGAGAAGCACCACAGATTGAAAATGATAGTGTTTTCCATTTAGTGACACAAGTTGGCACAAACATCAATCTGTCTTTCTTGACATTTAATAAACAACAGAGAATGATACTTGTGTCATCAAATGGAAAGCATCAATCATCTTGGCAAATGTACTATACAGTATAACGAAAATCAGGCTTAATAGACAATTTTTTACATATGATTCATTAAATGTTAGAGTTACTTGACTCAAGTATTACTGCATCATCTTCTTGATCGATTATTACCAATCCTCAATGCTTTCAGTTTCTTTGAAACAAATAAATAATTTATCAAGTTCTTGAAACAATTGGAGACCTGTCTGTCAGACCGCTTAGAATTAAACTTGTAGATAATCTATTATTATTTATATTATTTATATTATAATCTATTATTATCTTCTAATATGAACATATGTATTTTTTGTTTTTAAATGTAAGAAGATATAATTAAGAATAACAGATTCATTAATTATGTAAATTATCAGTAATATATATTCAAATAATTTTGCATATCCTCTTACAAGTCAAAAGTGCAAAGACTAGAGACGATGTTTTTTTTGTCATACATGTTATTTCTTAAGAAAATGTTGGTATTTTTTCAGGAAGGCAGATGAGATTCAGAAACTTAGTGTTATACAAAGTCTACCAAGTCTTTTAGCTACTGATATACAATCATGTATGTCTCGAGTGGTACCTAAAATGCAGCAGTCTCTGGCTACTGCATCAACTGAATTTCACATAGCAGCATCAAACACATTCAAAACAATTTTAGAGCAGAAGCTTGTCAGCCATAATGTTTTTAGTCAGACATTCCTTCAAAGCATATTAAATTCTTTAGAGAGTCGTGATCCAGGTAAACATATTTATTAATTAAAATAATTATTACTTTAGAGAATACAATATTTTATAGTTGAAATTTAAATATTATTTTTGTACTGTTTGTCGCTATAATTGCCTCTAACCTTCATTATATGTGTTAATGTTAAAGTTATCTGTCATGCATGGTTGGAGACCTTGCTAGATGTGATAGAATTACTGCCGATAGAAGTCATAAGAGCACAGGTTTGTACAGGCAATTAAAAGAATTGATATGTTTGATATTTTATTTAAACAGATGAAAAAAGGAAATTCTTTTATTTATTTATTATACATCAACAAAAATTAAATCCAGAAAGAAATTAATATATAAATAAATTACAATCATGCGCATCAGCTAATAAAACTTTAAAAAAATATATTTATACTAAATCAATGTTTGAGATATTAAATTGCTGTAAATGTAACAACATAGCACTGCATAGCACTTTTGGATGGATGGTAACAAGAACACTCTCACATACAGATTCTTCCATTGACTATAAGTAAAGGACAATTGTCACAACCTATCTACACCAGGATAATATGCAGCAGGTTATTAGGAAAGATTTGTACAAGATTTGATTCTGCAATGTGAGTTTTTTCAAATATACTTTTATTTCATGGTTTTTATACGCAGTAAAATTTTAATGTATGATAATTTATAAAGTTTATTCAGCAACATTTAGCAGTACTAAATTAGATTAGATCGTATTGGCCAAACAATTACTTATTATTATCTTTGTGATATAAAGAGGATATTATAAAACTTCTACATAAAATATTTAATTAATTTTTAATTTATTATTTACAAATTCTAAATAAATAACTATTATGAAAATTTTAGGATACAGAAGGAAGTTTTACCAACAGTCCACTCCCTTTGTCAGGATGTAAACAGTGAAGTGCGAGCTAGTATCTGTTTGCAGCTACGTTTTGTTGCAGAAGGTCTCGGTGCTGAATCTGTAAAACCTGCTTTGCTACCATCTCTTGTAGAATTGGCAAGTGACGAAGAAAGCAGTGTAAGATACGCCTCTGTACAGACAATAGTCTATTTACTACCTCATCTTCAGGAAGGTGAGTAATTGTATATTTTAGAAATATTTTTTAGATATTAATAAAAAGAACAAAAATTACATAGATACAGTATAGATTAAACAGATAAATTAAGTAGTAAAAATTAATTTAAATATAAATTGTCTACAGATACAATAAAAAATATAATAACCCCACTTGTTAAGAAGTTATGTGAAAATGCAGCTAAATCGAATGATAATGTGATATGTGTAATAGCACAAGATTTGGGAAAACTTGTACTTGGCTTAGAAAGTAAGAAACAATGCTTTGCATTTATATTGACAGCAGTATGATTTTAAATAATATTTAAATGACAAAAATGTATATGTGTTATTTCAGAATATTTATCAATGTCAGAGAAAACATGGTTTATAAAATACTTTCAACAACTTGCACAATTGGGAATACCATCACTGAAGAAAGAGAAACCACATTTTACGTTTGTAAGTATATATTATAAGCTTTTTATATATTATAAACTAAGTATGGATACATACGCATTAAATAATTTTTCTATAGACTCGTGTAGTATATTTAATGTATAATATTTATTATATATGTATTGAAAATAATTTATAAATTTAATATTAATACAATATTTTGTGTTTTAGATTAACAGCAATTCTGCACAGGATGAACGATATATTGAATGTAGAAGGCATTGTGCATTTAATTTGCCAGCAATGTTTATTTTCGTATCAAGCTCTCCAGAAGATGTAAATGCGATACTTACAACATTTAATGCATTGGCAAGTGATCATTATTATATGGTCCGGAAAACAGTTGCGTGTGGGATTCATGAAGTAAGATTTTAAATATTACACTTATTAAATTTTAGTAAGTATATTAATGTAGTAATTTGTTATATACATATAATAAAACATTATTTGTAGGTGGCAAAAGTTCTAGGGCCAACAAGCGCACGGATAAAGGGAAATTTAATAAAATTACTAAAAGATGATTCCGAGGAAGTGCTTCAAGGTTTAATTCCTCATATAAGATTAACGCTGGAATGTTTAGTTGAAAGTCAAATTATTGGAACAGATAAAATAGTAATTTAATTTTATCACATATACTTTGTAATTCAGAATCTTAAGATATATTATTCATTATATTATTCATTATAGGATTCTTCTTTGATGGAAATAGGTAAAGCTTTATTAAAGTGTGAAGCTGAAGTTGCAAGCACACACAATTGGAGATTGGCATCATTAATGCATACGCAGCTAGAAATTTTACCTAAATGTTTTCCCAGTGATTTTATATACTCATATTTTGTTCCAATGGCTTTCTCCAGAATTATACATGCAGTAAGTCTAAAATATTTTATTCTCCTTTAAAGCACGATTTACAATTTTATTAAAAAGTATGAATTTAATTTTACAATTTTAGCGGCCAATACCAGTACGTCTTGCCGCAGGAACACTTTTTCTTCTCCTCCTACGATATAATATGAAACCTATACAAAGAGCGGAACTGCGTAGTAGAATCTTTACAGATTTAGCTAATAGTTCTAACTGTTATGTGAGAATGATGTTCGTTCGTATAATGATCGAAGCATTGGAAATCTTTTCTTCTACATATTTTAAGGAGCATTTTTTCAATATTTTATTGAATCTGGCTGAAGATCCGATAGCTAATATAAGAGTGAAAGTAGTATCCTTATTGCCACAGTTGAAAAATCAATTGTGGATGCCAACCGATAAGAAATTGTTAACATCATTAGAGATGGTTGTGAGACATTTGGTAAACAATGAAAAGGATAGAGACGTACTATTTATTTTAAAAAGTGTTACACAGAAGTTGGATGAAATGGATGTCAAATATGAAGGTCAAAGTGTAAGTAATTTAACAATATTTAAGTTATACAAAAAATATATTTCTCTGAATACTGTTTTTTTGTGTAGTTAACAACGAAGCTTACTAGACAAGATGTGGAAGATGCCAAAAAGTTGGAAGAAGAAAAAAAGTTGTCGGGCACAGATGTAGGAAAATCAACTGGTGGTACTGTAGTAAAGAAAGGTATTATTAAATATATCTATATCTATATATTGTCAGTGATGTATGTTGTTTTTATATGTTAAATATTGTTATTGAGCAAAAACATGTATTTGTATAGATAATATATATATGACTACATGAAGAGTCTTAACTAATTACGAAATTTGGCCATATTCAATATAAAATATATGTTTTAATCATAGAATGTATTTTATTTGGTTATATACAATTTGTTCGTTATTTAATAGCAATAAGTAGTCAGAACTTTTTAACTTTTACGTTTTTAAAAATTTTTAATTATTAAAAAGAAATTAATATTAGCTAAGAATTTAAATAATAAATAATATTTGTTTAGATTGGACAAGAGCAGGAACTGATTCTACAAGAAGATCGTAAGTTTAATTTAAATTTATATATTTCAATTTATTAAATAATATAAACTGTCAAATTATTATTGTTGTTGTCTTCTATTAAATCTACATAAATTTATGTTTCAGATCACTGTCTAAAGGTGAGCACTTAATGAAGAATATGGAAGAATTACATGAAACAAAATTGTTACTAATTAAATGTAAGCAACTCATATTATTTAATGATAACAGAAGTTGAGAAGCAGAAATTCTTATCCAAGTAATCCTGTCGTCTGTCTCTTGCAAGTCCAAGCCATTTTCCAAAGTACAAATTTTTAATTTGTGTTAGCGATTAAAGAGAGTGATTAATCGGATTTTAATAAATGCTAAGCAAAATTAGTTGCAAAAAAGCTTAATAAGACAATTATGTCAACAATAATAAAGATATTAATAAACTTTTAATTATCTGAACTAAAATATGATATTTTGCAGATGGAACTACATCCTCGCGTCAAGTAATCGAAAGCTTAAAAACAAGGTAAGGAGAATTTGATAAAGAAATATAATTCAGAAGAGTATAAAACTAATGCATGTTTAAAAATAACAATTAGTTTTATAAGCTTAAATTAAAAATTAATGAATATTATGGATAATTATATAAATATACTTGGTTACATTATTTAAAGATTTTTTACTAATATGTGCTAAAATATGAATTAATGTTTTATTAACCAATCTAATTATAAGTTATTATATTTGCTTTGTATCTAACAGAATTCAACTAACACATCCATGGGAAAAAATAGGGCATTTCAACTCACATACTAATTCATCGCATTTTAACTTTGTAAATGGATCATCTAATGATTATATTACGCCTAAACCACAATGTAACTGCTCCAAGTTAACAGTATTCCAGGCTCTCTTGACATTGCCGGATGCTTGTGAACAAGAATACGAAAGTGACTCTCAATGCCGTTCGTATTACGATACTGACAACGATCACACAAACTTTAGAAAGCATTCAATCCAAACGAACGAATATAGTCCTTCCACCTTTACAAAATCTTTTTTTCTATCGCTTGTAAGAGATAATAAACAAGAGCCGCAACAGCATTCTCTAACACGGGATTATTCGCATGAATTTTCTACTAACATCAGTGGCAATGATAGAGCACCGAATTTTGCCGCTTTAAAAGCATTAACAAACGCAGCTCACTTTAATTCCTGTTGGACTTTTAGTTCCATGCCAGAAATATCCATGATGCAGTCAGACGATGAATTCTTGGTAGACACGGGTATCAGGATACCCACTCAATTCTCCATTTCTCAAAGTACATCAAAAATTCCGCATTTGCAAGATTTTATCGCTACAAGGAGGCAATTAAATACTACTATTCGGCCTAGACGAGGCAGTATGAATTTCGATAAAGGAAAGTTTAAGAGACATTCCTCCGTTGAATACGAAGATTGCATGAAACGTAGGACGAGTGAGAGTGAATCGTCGAGAAGTACATCGATTTCAATAGACTACGAAGAGGGTTTGCGACAACATAACATGGTGAAGGAGAATTTGAGTGATCAACACTTGTCTAAGACAGATGCGAGGACTAAAAGATATTCTGCTCCACAGGGAAGAACTAGATTTGGGTGGGATGCTAATCAAGAGCGATCTTTAGACGAGAAATTTAAAAGAAATTCTTTGATATTGGATAAAGAAAAGTTAAAATTTACTAACTCTAAATGCACTCTGGATCGAACTAAACGGCATTCCACCAATTTCAGTTTAAAGCTTCCTGATACTAAAGAAACGAAGCAGCTTGTAAAACGTCATAGTCTGGAGGATCATACCACGGTACGTCGTGCTGTAAAAGGATACTTTTCAACTTTGGACGTGAATCATAATCAGGGTCTTAGTAAAATTCCCTTGAGAAATGTTGAATCTCGCAGCAGGACCGCGCCTGCCACCAGAGCATCTAGCCCTGTACATGTAGAAACACGATTGAGATTTGACATTGAGAATTGTATTGATTCTCAAAGTTCTGCTAATGACAGACATTTGAATAGGTTTAGCTCGAGTGACGAAGAGGTCGATAAATTATGTAGGATGCTATTACATTCTCAAACGGCACAGAGTAGTACAGGAATAACACCAAGAAGTAGTAGAGAGAGTAGTAGATATCCTGTTCACCTGTTGATGAAAAAGCTATGAAATGTATAATTCTGTTTCTATGACTCTTCCGCAACTATTTTAGTGATCATATAATGAGCTTTCTATACAGCTTTACATTTAATTAAAAGATTTAAATATGAAGTCTATCGAGATCTAATTCAAAATTATACGTAACAGTTTTTTTAGTTTCTTTGTTTAAACCAAGCTTAATATGGATCTGATTAAAATTTTATCTTGCGTAAATAAATCTTTCATTATATAGCATTGCAATAAATCAAATATATAATGTTCTCACAATATTGAATACCGATAACATATAATAAAGTCTCAATATCTATTTCATTTGTTTTTAAACTACATCGTACATACGATATGTACTGTTAATATTTTGGTTAAATTTAAAATCATAAATATCTTAACATTATTAATAATTTGTTGAGACAGAACATTCTTAAAAGAATCAAACCTTTAAATAAAATTATCTAAAGAATTTGGTATAAGAATCGTTTTGAGATAATTTATACAATTTTTAATTGCATATTGGTACTATAATGAAATTAAGTTTTACATGTTTAACGGCCTTAATGTGAATTAGCATATTTATTTTTAACTTCAATTTTTGCTTTTGATTATATATATAAATAGGATATATTTATATATTTTTTTGAACATACAATTTTTTTATATCGTGCCTTTTCTATATAATAATTTGTATTTTTTACCTAATCTAATGCAAATATTCATAAATTTTTGTTTTATTAAATGGAAATAATCAAGTTTTTTAAATGCAGTTAATAATACTTAGAAATATTATAAGAATTATTAGTCTACATTTTATCTAATTTTTAACTCAAAATTGGATGTAATTACTTTACAAGCAGTATTGTGAAGTATTGATTGAAGCAACAAGAGAGCATTTTATTTCATTAGAATATTCATGTCTCGTGTAATATCAATAATGTCTGTGAAATGGCCCTTTGTACTTATATATATGCAAAAAGATAATTATGTTAATTTTAGTTAATTTTATTATCTATTAAATCAAATTGTACTTCGAAAAAATATCTTTGTACCTCAAAAGAAGCCATGCATTCTGACTTTATATTGAATATAAAAACATGCACGCTTATTTCAAAAGACTGCTTTTTAGATTCTGCGATTAAAAATTATATAAAATTATATAAAAAAAGAGAGGAAGCTTTTATTTCACTCAAAAACAGTGTATTCAATAACGTTGACCTCCATCATGATAAGGCTATAAATTTTAATTGTTAATATTAAAAACGGTTGTTGTTGTGGAACTGGATTATTCTAGAGCTTAAGATAAAATATTATATATACTAGATGAAAACAGATTTTCAGTACTCTAAAAGCTAGCCTTAGAGTCTAGTCTGCATAAATATAGTCCACGAAAAGTCTGGAAAGATAGTCATGATTTGAGAAGAGCATATTCATTTTGTTCTTTTTAACCTGTAGTTTTAATCTGTAGTTTTTCTGTTTGCCTTAGTATAGTTATTATTTTTAACGATTATTTAATATTAATCGTTTACGTTATTTACATGTAATTATTTACACGTAAGGTTGACCAAAGAGGATAAGACAGTGGTATGACGTATTAATAAACAAGAAATTATCTCTATACAAATCACGATGACGTGTTAATATTTAAGAAAAAAAGTTTAATATCAATACATTAAATTATATTAGCTAGAAAAAAATGGAAGTAAAAGTAAGATATTAATAATTTATACATTGAAAGTAATGAATTGTTTAAATTCAGTTTGATTCTGTTTGTACAAACTTCAAGTCATGACTATATTTTCCAAAAGTACATACATGCGTACGTACATACGTACGTACTTAGAGTATTCCATTAAAAGTAAATATTTTTTAAGTAATGTAAAAAAATACCGTTCTGTTTTTTTTTATTATGATTTGTAAAGATCTTTTTAAGAACAGAAAAAAAATATGCATTAATGAAACAAGTATTCTTATTATATTATATTAATATTATCTCCGAGTTGTAATTTTTTTGCATAAACGTTTTCTGTGCATAAATATTTCGAACACAAGTCATTAATTTTGATGAAGATAGGTAAATTATATATTTTTATTCTTTGTTTTGCGTTTCTTAAGAAAGGTTCTTAGTCGTAAATTTAAGAGGATAAAAAATACATTTTTAATCATTTACATTCACATTTATGCGAATTATGAAAATTTATGTTTTTATCATACTTCTTGCAAAAAGTGTGTGTGTGTGTGTGTGTGTGTGTGTGTGTGTGTGTGTGTGTGTGTGT
>NW_017305536.1:6054516-6083600 GCF_001594115.1 Trachymyrmex septentrionalis | reverse complement strand
GTGTGTGCGCGCGCGCGCGCGCGCGCGCGTGTGTGTGTGTACATTGTATTATGTGAGCTTTACAATGCAAGTGCCATTAATTTTATTAATTAATTTAGAGCAATCTCGGTTATACATATTGTGGAAAAACAAAAAATACAAATTTAAAATTTTGCGTATTTTGTTTCGTTAATACATTTAATAAAATGTAGTAATAAGAGTTTACATTTTAGGATTAAGTTCTTCCAGTGACATATTTGTTTTATTATGCGCTATATAATTTCTTTTATATATTGTTATAAGACTTCTTCGTTTTCGACTATTTTTTGTGTTTTTTTTTATGTGCAAATATAAAGCAGTTACAAAATTAGCTTTATATGCAAAATTTATTATGATATTCTAATTTCCGATATTTTTTAATTCGTCCAAATATTACAAGATATATAAATAAATTATATAATAATAAAGTGCCGAAAATGTTTGAAGTAAACATATTACTTTTTTGAAGCGAATTATTTTGATATTATACACATATATTATATCTTATGGCCACAAATATTGAATAATTTTGAAGAACCATCAACAATATATACTACGTCTTTTCTGCACAACTAAGTAGCGACAGTATATAACACATGATTCAGTTTCAATAATAGAAGACAACATGTAATATCGACGATTATATAGAACACCAATATAATAATCGATGTAATAACCGATAATAGCGCGCATATGTACTCTGTCATATGCTTAACATATTTTTTCCAGTCTAGTTTGCGCTCTGATTCCTTATTCTATTTATACGCGAAGTCAACGCATTTGCTATTAAGAAAAAAATGTTAATCTAAGAGAAACTTATAATTTAGACAGATTTGCACGATATAAGATCAAAATGTGTATAAATACATATTTTGTCTTACACTTGCTGAAATGCTTATTTATTTTTGTACAAAGATATGAAGTTACAGATTATAACTTTTATGCCAGAAAAGAGAAGTATAAGTAGCAAAAGTTTACGCATTATTAAATTGTTTCCGTACAAATAAGAGTAATTTATTTAAAAATGTAATACGCGTCCATTACACGCGCGCGCGCGCGCGCGTTACACACATACACACACACATATTATTTTAATATGCTTATACACATATATTTAGATAAATTAGCGCGACATTTTTTTCTTTAATTAATTATGTAAATTTTATTTCACGCGTTGTGTATTAGAAAAGATAAAAACTGTGATGACAAAAAAGTTATTTAATAAAAGAAGAATTATTCATGTTACATTAACGAACATACGGAATCGAATATTTGTGAAACGATATTTTTATTACTCATACTACTCTTATAAAAATAAGAAATAATTAAAATTGTATTTTTGTGAAGTATATCTGTAATAAAAATATAGTTAACGTTGGAGAAATAAAGGTTGGAGCTATATAGATTAATATTTGTCAATGTTACCGTGATGAATACTATATCATTAATAAAATAAAACGTATTGTTGAATATCAAATTTACAGAACGTTTATTTATTTATACTCTTACGAAAGATTTATTCTCTTACAAACAATTTCTTTAACAGCTTTTTCATCTTTAATTTTTGTCATTTTATCATCGATAAAGTACAAAAACTCTCGGTTAAAGACATTATCGATTGTCACAAAACATCCGATAATATAAATATCTTTAACAATTAATTGGCTTATTAAGCAGTATTATAATAATGATTTATTACACTAGATATTTCATATATTTAAACATATGTTTTTTTATTATCTAATAAAATATAATATATATTGCTGTGAAATTGTTTTTTCATAATTATCATTCGTATCACTTCTTGATTAGAAACAAAATTTATTAAATTTTACAAATTAATAAAATTTAAGAATTAGTTTACGTCCAATAAAGAATGATACATTTTTTATTTGTTGCACGTTGTGCATTAATAGCCTTATCAATATAAAGATATTTTGCGAAATTGTCCAGTATCGCACTTCGATGTGCTGAACTTCGTTTAAGTAAATCAATCGATATATAATAACATTCTAAAGTTGTTTATTGTTGAATCCTTTATAGAAATACGTAAGAAAAATTAAGGCGTAGTAAATATAAAAAAAAAAAATTTCATAAAATCATTCAGCTTTTCAAGTTGATATTTAATAATTACTTTAATAACGTCAATAGTTAGATTTTGTTTGCAAAAGGTATAAAAAAGACTAGTATATTTTGGATGTTTTGAAAGAAAGAAGTCACTTCGCGAACCTTTCGGTTTTCTTCATCATTGATTTGCATTTTACTTAATATTCTAATGTTTGTCTAGATAGGTTGCGAAAATAATAAGAGCACAAAGTCATTTTTTAAGTTCTTTATTTCTTCTACTTTCTTAGTAAATCAATGATTTCAGCTACTACAAACTGTACGAGTTTTAATAATTTATTTACGGCGTACTATAATAATTTAATTAATTCGTTTGACCTCTCCTCCGCTTATCTTCTTATCGTGATTACAAAAGTTCGAAGTAAATAACCTTCTTCGTGAAATGTGTTCGACGATTTAATACATAAGCTCCGTTACTTATTATACTTTATTACTCTTCTTACGATCTGACGGGATGGCCTAGTGATACATACACACAATTTCATTTATAATGATTTCAGAAAATAAGATGGCTTTTATATACTTTTCAATCTCTCGATAACAGAGTTAAAGTCTCACCAGTCATCTGAAAGTGTTTTAGAATACAATACCTGTTCTACATATTATACCATGAATCTTTTTCTATATAAGATATAAGTAAAAAGTGTATACAAATAGCAATTAAGATTCATTTTGACGTTTTAGAATATCCATATTTATATGGATTGATTTTCTTTCCCAAGCTTTTTAAGCATTTTTTGAGCCTTGCCTTCATTTCATTGTAAATAATTTAAAAAATAAAGTCTAAATTACATATATAAGTTTTGTAAAGAAAAACTTTACAAGTTACGTAAAATTTTGCTATCAGTATACACCTTTTTAAGATTTTGTATCATATAAAAGGAGAAAAATTAGTTTTTGATGGACGATTTTTCTTTCTCTTATATAAAATTTCTCTAAATATTATCTCATTTCTTTTTCGTAAAACGGACATGCAATGCGACAGCACCAATAGGTGTTGACACTTACTTCGTATTATTAAAGCACGAAGCAAATTTTATTGTAGAACAGATTGCCAGAAGAAATAGATCTTGTTCGCTTTTCGATTGTGATTCTATTATCTAATCTCTCTTTCTCTAAATATAAATATATATTACTGCAAAAGGCCAAATAAGATCGTTTAAAATAACTAATTTGTCAGATATGAAAATTGATGATTAAACATGGAATAATTTGAATCAACTCTCTTAAACAATAATTAAAAATAGCTTTTTTCAACACCAATAGCATACGAAATAAAAATCAGTCTTAATTTCTGACCTGTATTGTTACAAGTGATAAAGCGGCGTGAGACATAAACGAAAATAACAAAATTAAAAATATATGAAGTGTCTTCAATATCATAGATATACAATTTCGAAACTGTATATTCTTAAATCGAATTAAGTGCTTATTTCAATATATTATAAAATGTACTCACAGAGTAACTAAATCACTATTATTTAATTATTTATAAAATTGTTTGAAGATATTTTGAGCGCATTTCGTCATGATACATGGTATGTACAATTGAAATTCGCTTTACGATGTCTACATTTTCGAATCACAAAATAAAAGATTTAATATCCTAAAGCTACACCAAAACTATGTACAACGATTACGAATAGAGCATTGATAATACCCTTTGAAACTTATTTCTAGTTTTTATATATATATGTATGTATATATTATACATATTGACTAATTATATATATACAATTATATATAATTAATTAATATGCATTATTCATAAATTCTTAGATATGGTTTTTTGAGCTTAAAAGCTAGCACATGTAATTTATTTTATAAATATTCACGTAAAATATTTTATAAATGTACTTGACGTGTTTATTTTAAATAAAACTACGAAACGCTCACAAAATAAAAACAGCAATAAAAATGGTGCAATTTTTTAGTATTGTATAATCAAGACAGATTTATGATAAGAGCGAATAGAATAATAAAATTCGTTCAATATATAAGAAATAGGATTACTGACAGCTGGCGCGAAATTTAGGTAATAACAATTATTTAAAAAAGTATAATAGGACGAACGTTTCAGTTCAACATAAGTATCTGCTCTTATTATACTATTACTCTTGAAAGTTATATATCAATATAAAATATATGACAATATTTTTCTCTTCATTTTCGTTAAGATTAATGAATATTTGGTCCATAATTCTTTCAAACTAAAAAATAATCCTAAGAATGAAATAAATTAGTAGACATGTGCTTACTTTTTAAGCTACGTATAATATACAATTTCTTTGCAGTAAAAATATATAATGACTACAATACAGTACTTGATTCCTGACTAGCATGTATTTATATGAGTGACTTTCTACTTCACACGTATGATACTTAAGACAGAAAAATATTTAAGTTAATTGATCATTAATTAAAAATTTTTAAATATAAATTTGACTTTAACTTATATGTATATACATATATGTATATTAATATACGAATGATATTTAAAAAATATTAAGGATACTAACAAGGAAGAGAAAAGAAATAAAATCAGTCATGCAATAAAATTACATATGTAAAAAAATTTCGCACTCAATACATTCTCCTGCTCAAATGCATGTAATTTCACTTTTGTTTTATGTTTGTGCACGCGAACGCATACATGTAGATCATGATATATGATGGTTTTCTACCTTATAAATTTTTTTGAAGATATTACAATTTATGAATCTCCTGGGGACGTAGAAATCCAGATAAACAGGAATATAAATTCAATTGTTTTATGGATCATTATATTTGCATAAAGTATCTATCCGATATACGCAAACTTCGTTTTAATTTAATGTGTCTTAGTATCACTTTCTATAAATCGCTTTTGTATACAGTATTTCATTAAGGCTTCTACTCTATTTGATGCAGTTAACTATTGTATAATTTCTATACACTTTAAGCAAAAAAAAGAGCAAAAAAGAATATTTTCATTTGCATGTTCAATAAATAATATTAACTTTTCTGCGAAATGCTCAATACAGAAGAATTAAAAATTTTACAAATAATCATTTCCAATTGTGCATAGGCCTGTACATATAAATTATACATTCTAGCGCTGTAGATATTTCCTACCATTCATTACTCCACTATTTCTCAGTCTTGTAATAATACTACTCTTTAATACTTTTATAATTTATATAAAATCAGTTACACGTTACATCTTTACACATTGTGAAAGAACATTATGTCTTCAATATAAATTAATGCATATTGCAATAGACTTTACGGATTTAATGCTATAATAACAATGTATTATATATAACACAAGCGGATAAAGTTTTAAAAGTAAAAAATATTCTCTCGTGTACAAAACATGTGTTAAAGTTTGGCCTAATGGAAAAACAATTCCATATGTTAGTTCAGGAATGATATAACAAGATATGATAAGAATGCAACAGCAAGACAACTTTGTATCACATAAAAAATTCTTAGAAATATCCAATATCTAAGAAAATAAAAATTAAATTCTTTTCTATTCTCTTAAACATCAAAAAAACATCGTTTTATGTATAAAGCTATTAGCTGTTGCAATCTATAACACATCTTACAATATGTATTGTCCCGCAAGTTCAATGCTTACAAATCTGCATTGATTATTGATGGCAACATCTATGATTTTTATCATAAACATTAGTTTGATTTACTTGCCAGGTAATATAATAATGTATAATAGATATAAAACAAAATTATGTGCATTGATTATATCGGCCTTATGTATAACTCTAAGATTTTATTATTGCGTTTTAATATCACTATTATGCTAACTTTCTCAGCATGATATATTTACTGTATGTGCAATATCATATGAATTATATTCCTTCTCATAAATTTGTAATTTCCTCTCGTGAAAGTAGAATAATAAAAAGAAATAAAAATAGAAAAAGCACAAAATAAATGTGCTCATGTATGCATATTTATATTTCTAAAGAAAGATATTAGAAATAGAATATCATATATAGTTTTAGACTTAAAATAATCGTTGTAAATATATTACTTAATTTAATAAGTATCTATTTGTTCTTAATATATTAAATAGAATATGCACCGTTAGAATAAATAATTTTTGGTAAACGCTTTATGGAAACGTGTGTACAGCACACACTGATCACAATTAAATATTTAAGTATGAATTATATTAAGTATAATGCAACAATAAATGATATCAAAAAGATTTAGTAAAAATATTTAAAATGTAAGAAATAAATGATTTAAAAAAATATGTTGCAGTAAAAATTGGAAATGTTCTTTGATGACTATCGAAGTTTTGAAACTCGAGCTTTACACATTTCGTAAATCTTATTCAGAAATACTTGTTTATAATCTATATATAGTATCGTCTTTGATTGCCCAGAAACTATGGTATTTACGCACACCGTGTTTATCCCGTTAGAAAGAAGACCATTGAAGGCTGTAACATTTTATCTTAATCTTTAAAAAGTAACTTTAAGTATGAAAACCCTGTGAATGTTATGCAACTGACTACATTCAGTGCATGTTTTTTGGTTGTATAGAATGTGGATAGATATTTTTTTCAATTAGTACAAACAAACGGTCTCTAATGGTATTCTCCAAATATGAATTCTTAAAACTTCATAGAGAACAGATAATCAAATGCAATTGTGATATTTTCCAATGCTTTACAAAATTGTCACATTGGAACCATCCCTATTTTATACGCCTCCAATTTGAGGTCCTGAAGTTTAAAAGAGATATAAACTAGCGTTCAATGTTTTTTCAAATTGTAGAATTGAAAAGGGATACGATCTAAACACCTTAATTTATTGATCCATAAAATTTTAAGAATTCTGATTTGAAATTCTAAGAGTTATTAATCTCAATTTTTCAAAGATGACTGTACAATAGTCTATATAGAAGTATACTCATACAAAATAAGAAAGTATTTAAAAAACGATATACCCATATAAAGTATAAGATGCATATCTTTTTACCCTAGGGCAGGATTCTTACTATACAAACTATTAGTTTCTTATTGAGCATATTTTAGAAATTGTTTGAGTCGTTGTAGGAAGTGTTTGATTACTGACGTTATTTCGACTATACGCTAGTACCTAGATTTTTGTAGATTGATGTTTCTTTTTTTTACATTTTTTAAGATTATGATTGTGCTCTTTAGAGGAAGACTTTACAAAAACATCAATGAAACGAACGTCCGAATCTGATTAAAGAGCGCCTTCGTGTTCTTAAGAATTATAAATTTTTGATTATTTGGCATACTATATTATGTATATATTGGTATATATCTAATGATTTCAAAAGTGTGCGTGTAAGTAACCCCAGATATCCGCGTATAGTGTAAATAGTCACAATGCCCCAATTATAATTTCTACCGTGAATATTCTTACTCATTTGTTTGGAATTCCTAGGAACTTGAAGTTTTTAATTCTTTTTCCCAAACAATATTATTCAAGCTTCCTGCAAAAAGAAAAATATGACATTAATTATTATACATCTGTAACAAAAACTACTGAGTAAGACAATAACATTTCTAATCATTAATTGTTTCTTCCATATCAAGATATTTAAATTATTGTCAGAATTTGATGTCATATTATCTATATTAATTTAGACACAATCTATTTTCTTATATACTTACTTCGGGGAATAGAAAATGCTCACGAGTGGGTTGTGGTTGTTCAAAGGGTGAACTACTCATATAACCAGGTGACGGCGACTCGCTCTTTTCTAACACTGGAGTGATATTTGCATAATTAGCAGATGCCGTTGTGAGAATCCGTCCCTGTTCCACCAAGATACTCCTATCAATCTTATAGTATTCCTTCCCGCTACGAGGTCGAAGAGTCGTCGCTACCGTTCTGCCTCCTAATCTATATATACATGATTGTTTTGTGTTAGTTACACAAATAGTCACAAATAGAAAAAAATAAAATCTTTTAATAAATAAGTTTTTCACTTTAAAAAGTAAATCAATAGAATTTTTATACGAAAAAGAATTTATAGAAATAAAATTCAAAAGTATTATATATTTCAGAATATTATAAAAGTGTAATTATTGACAAAATTTCTTGTATGTAGATAAGAACCAAAACTAAATAGAAGTCTGCGATTTTCGCAATAATTAATGAGAAATTAATTTATATAGATCCGCTAATCAGTGATTATAGCATCCAATTTCTCCGCAAGTTGCAATAAGAGAAGCGCTTTATTAAAAGCAGAGCAAGCGGCACATTATTATTTACAAATTGCTCCTCCCAAGTTTCGCTGCGTGCCTAGCAACCGTAAACGTTTAGCTATCTCTTATCGCCGAATCGCGCGAATTTAAGCTGAATAGCAAATCTTTATAAATTAATTTCTCATTAATTATTGCAAAAATCACACAACAGCTTTTTTCTTCAGTCTTTGGTCTGCTCTATTTGCAGCTTCGTCAATGCGCTTCATCAATAATTACCGGGCACTCTGTATATTTCAGAAATTATAAAACATTCTATATAACTTTATGTATTTTAATGGAGTTGTATATAAATTAAGAAGTTATAAGACAATAAAACTTCTGTAAGAGTTGCAGCTATATATAAGAGCCTACCTAAGGCTGTCAGGCGTATCGGACGAAGAGTGTGAGGACAACGACAAAGTTTCAATGTAATCTGACATGTCGGAGGTACCGCTGCTAGTACTTCGTGAATCGATATAAGGTGCATTAGAAACTTCACCGGGGCTGTTGAAGCCCTTCGTAGTCTTCGGTAAACACGTGGGTATATCGGCCTCCGCGGATGAAGATTTCGTTGGTATCTTGATCTTCTGGAACTGGAAGGAAATTTCACGGAGAGGATCGCTGGACTTAGACTTCCTCGGCAGGCTGCTGTGATAGCATGTGGGCGGTGGGCTTTTACTGCAGACAGATAACATATTCTGCTTTACTGCCGAGGCGGCAGGTGCCGCCAATGATAACTCAAACTCCACAAACTCTGCTGTTCGATGACTCAGGGAACCGGTGGAGACGCCAGAATCGTTGCTGCTCGAGGAATCTCTATTATGCCCGGTCTTAGATGGTACGGACGATGAGCGTCGGATCTTAATGAATGACGGCTGAGATGCGACTGTCAATATCTGCCCACTGTCATGATTACTACTGATCTTACTTTCGGAGTTGCATGAGTTATGCGACTCGGTTATCAAAGAATTCTTATCCGCTTCGCTCGAGCACTTGTGGATGGTAAGCGTGGACGGAAAGGTGTGGCTCTCGTCGTCCAGGTAATGTGCGGATTCCGCAGAATAAGATCGTTTCCTGAGAAGTATACCTATACTACCACCGGACTCCGCAACGTTACCCACGTCCAGATAACGACGCCTGAGATACGGGCTGGACAACATTGCCGATCCTGGCACCCGATACTCCGAGTCAGAACGCTTCTTATTCACCTCGAGCAACGTGGATCCCGATAACGTCGGATTGCTGGAGCTCTTGATACCACTGCAAAGTCTTGACAAAATCTCCTTTGAACAAGCGTTGTGAACTGGTTGCATCGGTAAATAAGCGGGGAACGATTTCTTCGGAGTTTGTTTGTCCGGATCCATGACCAAATAGTCATTTTCCTTTTCCTTCGCGTGACCGCATTTCTCACAAATCTTCGAAGCATTATCACTCGGTGCTTCAGGCGCTGGTTCTTTCAATTGATTCGCAAATTTCTCAATCTCTTCCTGCGAGATACTACTCTTCGTTAAAACATCCTTGCTGTTCTCGTAATGTTCTAGTGATTGAGTAAAATCAATATTCACATAATTCGCTTGTTTTGCTTCCGGTTGCGTGTCTATTACCGGTTCGACGTTTTCGTAATTGTTCGATTTATTTTCTGCGGCGCAGCCGCAGTTCTCCGTAGCTTTCTCGTCAGTTAAATCATTTTTATTTACTTTTTTGGCTGTTGCGTAAATGTTAACTTCTCCACTGGCATTTACCACCGGCATTTTACCCTCACCTGAAAGCTTTACGGGATGAACCGTGACACCGGTAGGTTCAATTCCCGCACCGCGACGGCAGTAAGGTAGGACAAAGCCGGCCCAGCTCATAACATTGTGACAAGGACATCCCGATGATCTAGGTGACTGTACTGTGAGTTTCGCAGGACATCCACATCCTTGTAGGACCACAGCCTGCGGCACCTGAGGTGTGTCGTAATTAGGATAAGTTTTCGGCAGTGTGAGACATTCCTTTATTTTCCTTGGTGTATCGTAATACTGTTCCGGTTGCGGACCTTGTTCCAATAGCATATGATGTCCCAGAATCGTTTTCGGAATGTCGTAGTTCTCGTAAGGTCCCGCAGCACCGCGTGCTACGGGTTGTTGGGACTGTTGTTGAGGTTGTTGGGATTGTTGTTGAGGTTGTTGCTGAGCCTGCTGAGTTGGTTGTTGAGATTGTTGAGGTTTTCGAGCGTGCATACAGATTTGCTGTTCGGCAGGCAGTGGCATTGGTGGTTTTTTAGGTTTCTTGGCAATGACGGACTGGTTGGTTATTGGCAGTGAAGGTGGTTGGGACGGTTTCGGCGGTCTCGGCGGTAACGTGCTCGGGCTCGGTGACATTTGACGACCCGTCGTCGTCGTTTGTGCCGTCTGAGACTGGGCGGTTTTCGACTGCCCACACTGGCATTCGATTTGTTGCGAGCTGGAATAATCGCTCTCATGACTGCTGCTACTGTAGGAGGACAAAGAAAGCCGGTCGAAAGTACGGGGTTGCAAGTGACATAAATTGTTCAACGTGCTCGCAGCGGGACTGCTTATGCCGCTTATAGTAGCCGTGGTGATTAAGGTTGATGATTTCGAAACAGTACCGAGTTTACTGATGCAACTTGCGCATCTCTCGAGACCCGTTGCACCCTGACGAGTGAGCGAACAACTACGCCACTCGCCACCAGGTTGCTGATCAGGTAACTCTGAAATGGACATCGTGTCTCTGCAGCTGTAATCGCCGTCAAGCTCCGTCTGCTGTCTACTCTCCGCGGATGACCAATATGGTGAGCTCTCATTCTTGCAGCTGTCACAGGGTTCCTCATATGTCGACGTTGAGTACACGACCGAAGAGAAGAAGTCGCTGGCTCTAGTCTCAGCGCGAGAACACTGACGTCGCCCTGGGCTGTCCTGCGTCGACAGTTCTCTACCAAGCGGCGATCGCTTTTTCGTAGTAAGCTTTCCCTCGGCTGCCAAATGCAACGTCTTGACTATGTCATCCCCTTGATCGGTTATTAGAACGTGCAGTCCCTCCCCCCGACCGCATCTCGAACCGCCCTCGAAACAAAATCTGCCTTCGACCACGCCATATCGTCGGAGATGCGCAATTTCCCAGATACCGACAAGTCGAGGAGGCACACCGATGGTGATGCAGAAACGACGGTCCTGAATATGCAAATGCGCTGGCCCATTAGTGAATTTCGCTTTTGATGGTACCGAGGAGATGAGTATCAAGAATTGCTGATCTGTTGAGAAAAATTGACTAATTAAATATATAAGATAATTTTTATCTCAGAATTTTGCATAGTATTTTGTGCGCAAGAATTTCTGCGTATTTTATAATACATATAATGCTTTTCGCTATCTTTCTTTCGCGATAGCTTACCTTCACCTAAATTGTTCGAGATCTTAACTTGCCACTGTATCAATCGCTCTCGCGTATCAAATGCGAGAACGACTGTCACGTCTTGACAAATTATAGCAATCGTATTGGATTCTTTATCGAGTGTGAAACCACTTTCCACTCCCAAAAAGTGTTGCAAGCTTAGGGACGCTTTCGTTTGGCCTTGCTTGTAACGATCCTTGCTGTCTCCATAAAGTTGCAAATGCAAGCAATCTGTTAATAAAAAAAGGAATATTCATTTACTTTGTATCTATTTTAACGTTACATAGAATTTCTTTTGCTCATTCCTTTTCTTAAATAAATTACACAAAAATTTTCTTATGTGGAATGTGTATACACGAATATATATAAAACAACTAATGTTCGATATTCTTATTAATATATATAAATTCAACGTTTTACTATAATGAATATTATTTCCTGGTAAATATTAAAGAACATAAAAAATTCTCATTTATAGAAACATTTAACAATACATATCTCGAAATAAATTTCGTCATATGTTTATGTTTTCTTCGTTAAGTCCTGCCTAAGGAAAATTTATGAAGTGCTTGGATTCTTAGTTCAAAAATATCTTCAAGTTACAAGGATCATGGTATTAATGGTTATTGCCAGGAGCAAAACCGTTCTTGGAAACTTTTTTGTTGCTTTAGGCAGCAACAGATGTGCCAGCTGTCACCCTAGGAAGGTCCAAAGGTGGAGTACTTTGTACTAATAACAAGCAGGAAGGGTCCTTCATGGGGAGTGAGAAGTGGAACTAATTAATTTTTCGATGACAAATTTCACCAATTTTGTAACAAAATGCAAAAATCGGTCATTCAGCTGCCACAGTTATTATAATTTTACAAATAGATATGTAACCATTATGCCAACAATATTTTAAATTGAAGCTTTTAATTAATCAGTTTAATTATATGGAATAAAACTTTATTATAAAATGTGATATGTTTTATTATAAATATATGTATATTCGCAACATTGTGATACGATATCATATAAAATGGAATCAATTAATATATAATTTTATCGCATGAATATTAAATCAATTTTGTTTATTTGAAAAAAATGGATGATAGCATTCTGTTATAGATCACTTTTATAAACATGTTAACTTGTAACGAGCCAAAACGGTATTTGTTCTGCAGTAAATTCAAAAATTTCCTCAACCATAAAACCAAAACAAAGAACATTGTGTAAAAACAGGTATAATCCATTCTGCACAGTTTGCCAAGCAGACAACATAGCAAAGATAAGAGGGGGTCTATTATGCAAATTGCGATACCGCTCGTATCAACATGATAGTAGAAGCAAAATGTAAAAACGCTTTAGGAGAGTATAATGTTTCCTGTTTATTATCTTATTGCTCTCTTCATTTCCCTTCTTTCACTCACAACGTAATGCAACCATAATGCAACATAAATCTGCATATGCATACCATTAACGCAATCTTATCAAAGTCTCATTAATTAAACAGATTATTATTAACTCGTTTAAGGCATATAAACGACAAAACAATAAGACTATTGTTAGCAATTGCGTTATTTAAAAACAAACGTGAGACTTTACCTGCTACTGGCGATAATTTCCGCATAACGCACCATCTTGACTTCCACTGTAAAATAAATTTTATTGTTGTCACACATAACATATACAATTGTATATAATATAAAATATTTCCAAATAATTATATATCTTTTTTAATACATTTTCGATTCCTTTTTTTACCGCATGTATTAAATTAATATATAAGTGTAGAATACACAAAGCTGCAATATGTTCGAAAACCCTATAAATATAAGTTTAGGATTTTATTAAAAAAAAAATTAAATGTTTGTTTTATTGTATATATTTAGTCATTTCTGCATTTATATAATGCAATAATGAGTAATTTATAAAATATTATAATTAATAAAAATTTCAAATGTAATAATCATAAAAGAAGATAAATCTGTTTTTAAATAATAATAATACAATTTATTTCTTATTTATTTAAAATGAAAAATGAGATGAAAATATATTATAATTTAAATATATTACATTTTCAAATAATAATTTCAACTTTAACTATATATTTAATTTAATTCTTTTATATTTATAATATTAAACTTTATAACAGAAAATTCTTTCTTTTCAATCTATAAACATATTATTTTGCATTTCGTAATTTTTATCAAGCACGGATGTGATTAAAATTACACGAAATTGCATGAAATTCACGAAGTGAACTTTTTCACGTAGTGCATTCATGATCAAAGTAGAAGAGGCTTCTATATTCTCAAGTATCTTGCTGTATCACCCTCTTATTAGCAAACGAGAATAAGCTTTTTATAGACTAGGATTAGCTATTCCCTACAGCCATATTCTTAAACAATTTCTTTTTCAAAAGTCACTTCAAATATACTTTAAACCAAATATGTTAAAAAAATATTGCAGGGTACAAACATAAATAATAAAAACGATTAATACTTAAATAAATAATTTAATAAATAAAAATTAAAAATTAAAAATAAAAAATATTTAAATATACATATTTACATAATATATTACACAATATTTAACTGAAGTTTTTCTCGCAGAAAAGATAAAAATATAATTCTTAAAAAATTTTATCAAATACAGTATTAAACAGTAAAATCTTACTACCAGTATAAAAGTCTCTGATAACAGTCATGATAGGCATATTTACACTGATAATGTTTAGAATAACATGTCTCAAGAATTATACATCATTCTTATAGAATATCGTTATTAAATCAATAAATTTAACAAACTTAATATTTTTGAACATTTACAGTAACAGTAAAATTATGAAAAAATTATGAAAGATGGCATCATAAAAATTTATTATTTTCGTCATTCATATTTTTTAAATTTTCATTAGTTTTAATAAATAAAATATCTAACTAATAGATCGAACAGCTGCACCTAATCAATAACAATTATTGACTTAATCATATCATCCCAACAAAACATCTTTATATTAAATCAATAAATTTAATAAACTTAATATTTTTGAAGATTTCGTAATGACAGAAAAATTATGAAAAAAAAGATCATAAAAAAAATTATTATATTCTTTATTAAAACTTGTTTTTTATTTTCGTATTAATAGATCCAACATTTAACTAATAGATTTAACACCTAATAACAATTATCTATTCAATATGTAGCATTTGTATAACAAAAATGAATAAATGTGAATAGAATAAATCGGAATAAAGCGTTTCATCTTTCTTTTTATTTTTACAAATAAATAACTATGCATAGTAAGAAATACAATTAACCAATTGCTACTTCAAAATGTTAATCGTTAGTGTCAAAAATTAAGCACGGCAGCCCCAGTCCGCAAACGCTGCACATCTTTTCTGGTGCAGCCTGTATAACGCAAAAACTTAACGTAGGTCCGCGTCGTGCAAAGTACACATACGCACGCTACGCAAACCGCCCCCGTAATCGTTACATAATTTTTATCGTGCGCCAGGCGAGTTGTGCACACAGGTGACTCGTCGATAAGCATCGCGCGTCCGGCGCACGTTTTCCGAATTCGCATGCGAGGGGGTGAAAAGCCCTCCTACCCCTCCGCAATGCGTCTCACCCTGCGCGGGGCGTCCAGAGGCGTCGGGGACGTCGCGGGCCATAAACGAATTCACGCGGGGGATGCATTCGCGCGATTGTCGCGAGTCAGGGGGGGGAGGGAAAAAAATGGAGCACGATCAGCGCACGGAATAAGGGAAGGAGAATTGATTGAACAAAAAACGTGGAATGCGGAAGACCTTACCTTCTTGCCATCGCGAAACTTGACGTTCCCCTCGATAATGCAACTGTTATCCACCATTGTGGAGGATTCTCTCCGTTGCCGCGCCGTTGCACCGTGACAGCTCTCTCATTACCGCGTTCGATCACACCGTACGATCGCGCTCTCGTGACGCGATACCATTTGCCTTCGGACCTTACGGTCGACCGGTCAGCCGTACCGCCCCTCTTCTGTCGCTCTGCCGCGGCGCGGCCGGGAAGGACGGGAATCTCGTTGCGGCACCGTGCACCGAATCACGCGGCGAAATCCATACTGCCGAGAGGCGAGAGGGTCAGTCCCGTGCGCCTTCCATCTTGACAATGTATCGGCCCGCCGCGTCGTGCGCGCCGAGAAATGCCGAGGAACGCCTAATCATTGCGCAAAACAGGGGAGGTAAACTCCCATATATTACTTTTGCACCACCGTTACTAACGCCATCTAGAAATTGATTATTGCATCGATGGGATACTATTAAGGGGATCCTAAAACCGTCGATTCAGTAGGACTTTACATATGATTTACGTGCCATTGACTAAGTTTACACTACTACATCAATAACACACGCACCGCACACGTAGAAGTTTTCTAACTAATCTTTTACATTAAATGTTCAAACTTAATTCTAAGAAAACATTTTTTGTTCATAATCCTTCAGTTAATCTAATCCAAGATTTTTTTTGTATGTACAAAGTATAAAGCCTATTCTACAATGTGCTTTTTGTCTCTTATTACTTGCTTTTTACTATTTTTTACATCTTGTCTTCTTGCTTCTTATTCAGTTTTTTGTTTTATGTCGCCCGAGAGATTAACGAACTTGGAAAGAAACAAGAAATGTAAGAAATATAATTGTCGATAAAACGATTGTATACGAGAAAAAAGTAAAAGGTAAAAAGCAAGAAACAGAGGAAACAAAGAGCGCATTGTAGAACAGTAACTTATATATGAAGGAAATATTGCGAGTCAACGTTAGAAGCCGATAATAAAGCTGTAATTTTCCAACTATTTTTTATTTTTGATATAAAATCTACCAGTCTGTACTACATTATTCCTCGCACTTTAATTGTGGAGAAGGATTTTTTAATTTGTAATATAAAACCGATTAAAAAAATACTTATTTGAAAAATAATTGATAAAACAGACGACTTTAGGATATCTCCTTGAAAATACATTTAGACTATTTAAACGTGGAAATATTCTTTAATTACAATATTTTTATCCTATTTATATTTTAAACAAATAAAAATATAAAAAAACTGCATTGTTATTGTATTAATAAGAGCAGATTTAATTTTTTTTATGATTATTATATGTACTTACGATTTGATTATCGAATTATTCATATAATATAGCTCAAGCTCGAAGCAACATGGCTGCTGCGAGTTTCAGCGCCCTCGGCGGGCGTCACGCGAAGCAACAGGATTAGTAACTGTTAGTAACAAAGAGGTCGCGTGTCGCGTCCATTGGTAACATTGCGTGTGGTCAAATCTATCCGTGTGATGACAGTTTTGAGTGTAGTGACAGCCGCGTATCACCGCGTATGCGCTCGTCAACCGTTATAGACCGTTGTGCTCCGCGTTCGCTTAGCTCGAGTTCATCGAGTTTCTCGGTCAGCCTGGTGGCATCGACGGCGCGCGGACGAGCATCGTCGGGGCAAACAGCGACACGAGGTTTCCGAGGTAAGCGATTATACGGAATTACTCGATGGGACCAGATGGCTGCGAAAAGCGGCCGTCCACCTGTGTGCGACCACCAGTTTGTTTGCTAACACGGCTACGAGGCCGCATATCCCTTTCCGGTTACATGTGCTATATAGTTGAACCGCACGACTTGGTTTATTATTATTATTATCATCATCGTCATTGTCTATCTCTTTCTCTCTCATCATCGTTTCTCGCTACTCGTTCGCCTTTGAGGGAACGGCGGCACTTTCACACAAGCATACCGCGTTCGTCAATGTTCGAGGTTGCTGTCTGTATTAATTGAAGAGCCGCGAAGGTGGGCGGCAAAAGTGAGTGGAAATTCCAAGAGGGGAAGAATTTCTCCTGTATTAATTTTTCTCAAAGTCAACGGAGGTAATTGAAAAAAATTGATCTTGTCGTGGAAGATGAAAGAAAAGTGTCTGTCCCTCTGGAGGAATGAAGTCATCTTTGGCAATCGGTTGCTACCTGTCAGGTATTGGAAAAGATAAATATTTGTGGTTTTGTAATGTGCACATGCGAAAGAAAAAAGTGAATCTCATCGAAAATAACAAAAAACGAAGGCAAGATTGTCTCGAAATCTTTTGTTTATGTAATGAAAGACGAGAGCTTATCAATTTATTATTTTGTAATAATTAAATTAGTAATCAGTGATTATTGATAGAATAAATTATAAAAGAAACCAAGACACATAAAAATTGTTTGATAAGAATGAAATACGTTCTCTTTAAAAGTATGTAGGAAAAAAACAATTTAACGTATATCTTATATCAATTTTGTTTCTATACAAACTTTTAGAAAATAACAAATATTTTTAAATAAAAATATGTATACTGTAATTATTATAAATATTATTAGAATTTTAAACAATTACAATTTATATTAGACTGACGAGAATAAATCAATTAAAAGAAATAAATCCATTTTCAGTCGAACCTCACAAATATTTTAGAATTTCAAATATTAAATATTTTATTACAGTTAAAACGATTAATTTTTTAAAGAGACTTTTTGTCGTGTAATTATTTTAATAGATTTATTACTATATAATGATTAATGTAATAATAATATAGCGTATAAAATAAATAGAGGTGCAATTTTTCGATAATCCTTATATAATTTTCTTCGTTTTATTTCTATGCTTGTAATGATTTTATTCGATTATATGTAGAACACGAAAGTATAACGTTTTCAGCTATTACAGGTGATGACCTCAAAATGTTTGCGTTCTCCGCGACAATAAAATTAACGCGCCACCGCGTGAGAAAAGGAACGAGTACAATGTGGCAGGACTAATTTCTTTCATTTCGCGTGCTATTACGAAATTGGAAGGTGAAACGGTATCAAACTACGCGAAAGTCGCACGGTAGGCTGCCTTAAAATTGTGTAGGATCATAAGGATCAAGCTCGAGTATTCCTCGTTAAGTTCGAAACACTCGATGCTTTACCGTTTGCTCGTCTTTCTTCCACACTTCGTTAAATCTTTAATTAGTTAGAATCACCTTTCGAGGCGTGAAAGGACTTGTGCTGTATACGTTAAATGATCCTAATGGAACGCGTAGAAGTACTCGCGAAAGTACATTTTTTAATCACGACTTTATAAGCTCGGAAACTATTGGTTCATAAAAAATTTGATTCATTATCATTGTTTGTGGAAATTTTATAATTATATTTTTTTTCAACAATTAATCATTCTTAAATGAAACTCCTGTTAAAATAAAATTTCAGAAGTTAATTGTATTAAATAAGATAATAAAATTATTTTTTTATTACTTAATTCCAAGGTATAATATTTCTAATTACAAGTGTAAAGGAACATTATAAATTTATTTCTGATCGAATTAAAATAAAATATAATTAAATCGCGTTTTTAAATGTTTTGTATCACGCATTTTTAAATATCTTGTATCACTCCAGCAGTGGGCGGTGCATCTGGACAATTTTAGGATGCCTGTCGCTTTATTTGGGCAACGATACGGAACACTCATCAGTGAGACTCGGAAGCAGCTAAGCGACCTTTAACGCTAAATGTCGGTGTGAATTACGGGTCAATAACTCGGTACCGGATGCCTCTTCGTTTTCAGCGTATTGTATTTTCGCGCGGAACTGAAAATGAGTCGATTACGCCACACATGAGCCTTATAAATAATTTGAATGCGACCTAGATTCTTCCATTACTGTGATTTAATCTTTTATCGTTACAGTCATAGTCCCTGTTAGTTTTTTCCCTTTTTTATTACATTCAATCAATAATAATCGAGTAAAGATTGCTTTGTATTTATATATTTTATTACACTGAGAAAGAAAAATTGTTCATTTAATTAAATTAATTTAATTAAATTAAATTTGTCTTTATCTATTCGATGAAGAATATATATTTAAATCAAACATATTCTATTTGACTTAAATAGATACATTCTTTAATAAACAATTAATTTAGTCAAGTAAACAATTTTTTTTTATTGCAAGTTTTATTAATTAATATTTATAAAATATTTAAGTAAAAAAATATATATTATATTATTCAGAAAATAGAAAATACTTTTAAATGAAAATTACATCTAAAAATAATATTAATATGTATGTTATTACTTTGTCTACGCAGAATGATAAGCATTATCCTTGAATAAAATGTATGTAAAAAAGTAAATGGAAAAGTGACACGCTTTTGTATATATATTGCAAGATTAATTTGAAAATTGATCAGATATGCTATCGAAGAACAGCTGAATGCATATAAAAATTTATTTAAAAGGTTAATATCGAAGACAGTAACCTTCCAGTTATATTCAATTGGACTCACAAGTCGCGTGGGATGTACTTCGAGTCATAACTAGAGCAGATAAAATTTGCCTGCAATTGCCCATGTTTACGTGTATATTAATATGATAGCGTTACTGATAGTATAAAAAATATTTAAAAAATGTGTCTCTTTATCTCACATAAATCTTATCTGCTAAATATTTTATTTGGCCGTATTTGAAGTATTTATTTATATTAGAACGATTCTATTTATTGTATGTTGTGCTCATGAATATTGTCATTAACATATATTTTTGTAAAAACCAATATCTCTCTGAATTTATTGAACTTCTTTTTGATGGTAAAATGATACGTCTAGTGGGAATGCACCGACCTTCCAAAGTCGGTTTAGTGCGAAAATAACATCAATTTTGCAGAAATGTCATACCTAGGTGTGTCTACATACATACACATACAAATAAATCATCAGGCTTCATGGAATATTTTGAGATGTAATCTTTTTATTAAAGTATATGCACTTATAAAAAAGATTAATTCCAATGGTCGAGTTGAAATAAAAATTGTATACGACCCGTTTTTATGCATTTATTGTAAATCTGATTTGTGACACGTTTCTGTTATGCCTGAACTTAATTGTGTGATATTATTTTTATCGGAGATAAAATGAAATGTCATTATTGTCTGGTACGCGTTGACTACATATTTAAATATAATATTATAAATATAATATCATAAATTAATAAATTTCAAAAGAATTGAGAGAAAAAATTCAGATAATCTGGAAATATTTTTTGTTTAACCATTTAAACAAATAATATTAATTTTATAACATGCTGAATAATTTTTGCTTTTATAAATTAATATAATTATTCTACCTTTCATTTTTATATTCAATTAAAACGCAAAACTCTGAATTAAAATATATGTACTAAAACCAAAGTAAATATATATTATCATTTATATATATAAATAGATAAATAGAGATGTGTCGTCTGGGTTGCGGACTCTCCGTACATTAATTTTTTATCTCGAATAGTATGTAGCGTATACGGCTATTCCAGCTGTACATTACTCCACAGAGATCCTTATAGATTATTAAAGCCGCGTATTTCAAGTGTACTCACTTTTTCCTAAAACTTTTCTGTAAAAAGACTGAGTTTTTGTGACCCTTTATCATACAAGTGATGATATTATCATACACATGAGTGTTTCTGGCCACGTAAGCGGTGTAAAATTCCAGGAATAGCATTATATAATTGGCAATTTCCTGTAGATGAATGAGTATACTTATGAATGAAAAAAGATATTTTACTTTATAATTAACAGAATCACAATTTAATGTACATACTTTCGAAGGAGAAAGTATTTCTGTGTGGATAATTTTTCTCGTAATCTTTTTTTTTTTCTAATTATTAATGATATCAATAATTAACGTAGCGAATATGTACAGTAATGATAATATTTTATTTTAATAAATATCCAATAAAATAATAAATATCTAATGAAATAAGAATATAAAAAAACAGTTAAATGTTGTAAAGATAAAATGTGATAATAATATGTATAGGATGCAATATAAACGCGTTAATAAGATTAAATTATTAATTGGTATGAATTGAATTATTGAACTCCGACTTCGAGAATGTAATATAATATTTTATTAATATTGTTGGTGAGAAAATATATATATTTATTACAATATATGTAAAAATAAATTATTCGTTACTCATCCAATATGAAGTGATCATGAGTAACAATATCAAAGTAATAAATTTTTTCATACGTTTACATTTCTATTTTCTTGCAGACAATATTATTTTGCTCAAAAAAATACACAAAAAGATTACAAATAGACTTAGTTAAATCTAAAGATAAGTTTAGATAAAGGAAGATCTCAAGATTACGAGAAAAATATTTTCTGATGATGATGAATCATTTTGCACAGGATAGACCAAAATTATACCGTGATATAATCTAGGCAGACTATTGCGACGATGAATGATGATATTGATGACGAATACACGTTACTAGGAAAATATGTTACATGGTTATATTATTATTGTAAAGTGATAAGGTAAATGTACCAGTTAGTGGACATGACCCAATTACTAAGAATGATAAAAATTTTAAATATTAAGTTTTTAATGATGCAAATTATTAAAAACTTAATATTTATAATTTTTTTATTTTGTCCAATAATTATATCCACTAATTGTCATATTTACCTATGTATTATTTAACGAAGAATTCTTTAACTGAAAGTGTCGTCTTTTTATAAAAAGTTATTATTTTATTTTTAATTGATAAATCTCTGAACTGACTTCGACAAATCATATAAGTAGTATTGCAAAATATAATTTTCAATCTGTCTATTCAAGCTAAAAATTGAATTCTAACTATAAAAACTCTTCTTATCTTTGTACATTTCTTTAGATAGGACTTAAATAGATGATATCATAATTTTTCTATTATATGATAAGAATAAATGATTTGTTTTGTATTTTTATTTACGAAGTTTGTAAAAAATGACGTTAATTGAATCTTTAAAGTATATAACTAAATATTATCTTATTTTTTAAATAATATCAAGTGAATTTAATAATATAAATTAATATTAAAAATGAAAGAGTTTCATGGCTTTTTAATAAAAATTTTTTGATAAAGATATATTAATTAAAATTCCATATTAAAAAATTAGTTGTTTTTCATTTATGAAAGAATTTCCAAAATAAAAATACAATGTTTATGAAATTGTGTAGTCGTCAAAAAATTGCAATAAAAATATCGCAAAAAATTTCTCAAAATTTTTTCGCAGAAATGATTATATTTTTGAAAAGACTAATGATTAAACCTTTTTCTTGCTCTCTGTTTCTATATTTATTTTTATTTTTACTTGCGCAATTACAAGTAAACTAAAAGGAAGCAGTTTGTACTCTATAATAATTGAAATAATTTTTGAAGTTTCTTAACATTATTTTGAAGAAACTAACATAAATATACTAATATAAATATCAAAATGTCTGACGAACCGAAGATCAAGTCACAATTTTATAAAAGAAGCGAAGAGGACCTTCTTATTATTTATAAATTAAAAATACTTGAATACAGAGGGCAGGGGATCGAAAGAATTTTTAAAAATTTGTATTTCAAATTTTTATACACATTTTTGACATTTTATCTATCGAGAACGCCCAGTGCTCTCGATCACCGGCACGTACTCGGTATCCTTTTATTTATTTGTCAGGAGACGGACGTCGCTGCGCATGTGGAGCATCCTGGCCTGCGCGGGCTGCATCGACCCTCAAACCCATTTCGTACTCTCCAGCAGTGCATGCCTAGCCGGATCCCACCGTGCCGGGATAATCGGGAAATAAGTGAAACGATATCGTATCGAATCAGCACATTAAGTTCACCGTTTAACGTTTCGCCATCGAAGAAACCAGAGATAGAGAGAAAGAAAGAGAGAGACCTGCATGTCTTGATAAGCCGGAAAAGGAATCGCGGACATTCGAGCGTTTCCGATTATGTTATCTGCCTTACCAAAGTATAAGCACTGACACAATTTTTGTTGATTTATTTTTTCAGAACATCTTTTATCAAAATTTAAAAGTTAGAACAGTAAACTACGACTATAGATTTGATTTCGCGAGAGTGGCGAAAAAGAGTTCTTTGACATTTTGTGCGTGCATTAAAAAGAAATATTAAAAATATGCGGATGTTGCTTCATTCTTACCGTTAAAGAAGACAAAACAAATAATTAGAAAACGTTTTGTCTTTCTTTTTTATTTTTCTCTTTATTTAGCTTTATCGTTTTGAATGTTGGTGCTGTATAAAATGTAACACTAGAGGTTTATTTGACTTGAGTTATGATTTATTTTTAAACATGTTATGTACAAAAGTAATTTGAGTTTTATATCAAGTTGTTTCAATATAACTTAATATTTATTATTTGAGTTATACATATATTTGAGTTGGGTGATACATGGATATAATTCAGTCATTTATAATTTGACAGTGGCAAGTCTTCAATCCCTTCACTGTACTGTAAACTGTCCGAGAAATGGTATCCCATAAGAAAATATTAAATAATGAATTTTCATTCAACCAAGATTAAATGAACAATGTTTTTATTCCGTAATTTGAATTATTTTAATTAATAAAACGTTAATATAATTTCTATCATTCATTAAATCAATAATTATTGTTGAAATTTATTAAAATACATATTGTATTTATTACTTCACTTATTTTAAAAATGTAAATTGTTTAATAATGAAATATTAATACAAATTAATGAATTTAATGAAATGCTTCGCGAATATTATTTTAAGCAAATTTAGTATTGACAAATGAATTGATTTTAAGCTTTTTTGCTGAAGTCGTAGTGTTCTTGCTTTTCTTTTACTCGTAAATGGTTTAGCAATAACTTTCGTTAACATTCTCATTATATTCGAACTGTGTTGTATATAGGTCAGTAATTTGCCTGATAATAACTTGAAATTTTTACAACGCAGCAATTCTGACGCAAGTGTTCATCGGTCTCAGTTTGCAGACAACGTTGACATTAAGATATATAACGAAGCCAACTCTTATGGCACATATATTATAGATAATAGAAAATGTTTTAGTTATAATAATTTTCCAAAATATGTATATATACAGCAAGAAAACGTATGTAACATTTTGAATAATTATATACTCTAAATCTATCACAATTAAAATTTTCATACAATTTTAATGTAATTATTTAAAAATGCTTAATAAGCAAAATACTTATTTAAATACATTTTAGAATATAAGTGCAGAATACAAATAATTCTAAGGATGTGTTAAATAAATGACAAAAACGAAAGAGTTTATTTTTAACTAATTTAAAGTGATTAAATATTGTTTCATCAAGAGACGTGGCTCGTAAAACGGTATTCCGACATATTCCGTTCGTTTCGTTTTACTACAGCTACATACAATATATAATACATAGTCGTAATAGCTTGCTCGAAATTACCTGCTCTTTCGCCCGCTAATTCGTTCACACGCACTAATTGCTTCCTTCTTGATCTCCTTCGTGTCGAGTTGCTTCGAGTTGCCTCACCGAGCACGGCGTTCATACGAGGCGTTTCACGAGAGTGCCGTCGTCTACAGAAGATATTCTTCGTTATAAAATATAATATTAAAATTCTCACAAGGATAATCTTTCGGCCTTGAATCTTTTTACCGCTTTTTACTTGTTGAAAAATATTAATTCAAACGTTTTACAAAGAAACCTAGGAAATTAAGTCTTTTTCACAATATCCTTTTGTAATTAACAAATTGATGATGCTAAAGAATTTTGGTATTGATAAAAATAAATTCTGAAACATGGCTTAAAGAAATAATATAATTAATATATTAAAATGTATAACTTTTTTCTTATTTGTTATTTGTTGTGGACAAACAAGTCTCTGGACTTAAAAGGATTCTAAGAAGCTTATTTGATAGTTATGTTCAAACCCTCTAACCTTTGTCTGAAACATTTTTTTTCAAGAATGCATTGTTCTCTTTAAACACATTTTATGTTTAAGTTAAAATGATCAAACATGTTCCAGCGTAAATAGGGTACAGAATCCATAGGATTTCAAAGTTTGGCTATCTAGAATAACTATTTTTTTAAACATTATTTTTCGACTGGTAACGTTAATTTTTTAAATATATTTTTTACAATGTAGCACATTTTTTTGTCAGAGTTATATTCTTTATTTCATCCTACTTCTGTTTCTTTTTGAGAATTTTTTTCTAAAAATCATTACTTGTATTTTATCTTTCGCTTATGACAAATCATAATATCTATTTGAACACTAATTAAAATTAATATTAAAGTTAAAATTAATAGGGTAACTGATAATTACTCTTTTAATTATAATCTTAATTTATATACATTGATAATAGATCTCTTATTGATTTGCAAAAGACTGATTGCATTCTGAATACGTAAAATCGATCGTATAATGAATGGTATTGCAGATAAGTGTGTCGACAATTGTTGTGTTTAAAATCGCGTGATGACGTGAAGATAGAAACGATAGAAACGAGAAAGCAAGAACGTTTGCAGCGAACACTAAAATCGCGAAAGTGAGATAAAGAAAAACTGTCTCGATGGTTCTTCGTGGCTTATTGGCTCCTGCGGCAGCTCGTTGGAGGAGAAATAAAGTCGCGAAAAGGTAAAATGAGCATCGCGACTGATAAATTAATTAATAAATATATTTTATTTCTCTTTTATTTTATTTATATATATTAAGTACATAAATCTACAATATCAATACAAAATAATTATTCAATTTTAGCTTCCGATATTGTAGAGTCATATACTAATACATATTATTTAAGTAGAGCCTTTCTTAAATAATTCCATTAATTTTAACGGAGAGCATTCAGAAGCGTTAGCAGCAATTAATTGGTTTTATTATAATTATTATCGGTTAAATCAAATAGTATAAAATCGTATGTTTTCGTTTTAGTTAATAGATTTCGATCGAATGTAAGTAACTAGCGTTTATGACACACAATTACGTGAAGGCGCACGTCAATCAAGTGTATATCACTTAAATAGATCACTGCGGTACGCCGCTGAAAGACCCGGATCGTATTGCGTTAATTGATATCCGCATTAATTCAATCCATTTTGTTCCAGAAGCCAGAACGCTGCCTGGGATAGCGTAAATGCGCCTGTCGGCCAATTGGGATTGTCACGTTATGGACCGCAGGTGATGAGCGTGCTGTGTTTATGCACCTCTAGCGTCCACCAATCTACCCGTAACGACACGCAGGCCGGCAAGATACTCCCGAGTCCGCCGTCAGATACTCTTTGCGAGCAACGAATAACGCCCTCGCAGGAAATACCTACTGACGAGCTGGCTCTATTAGCTAAGCTGGAGGAAGCCAATAGGTGAATAATCAAGTGACCTACTGCTTGATATAAATCGTACATCTTTCACAAGGATCGAATAATTCTTGCATGGACTGATAACTCAAATCTTATCTAACTAATGCCACTTTCCACTTTTACTGACATTTTCCACTTTCCAAAAAAATATAGTAAATTGGATACCCCTTGCATGTACACATATTTGGATAGATTGCCTGGATTTCCTTTTGTTTCAAATTTAAAGTAGAAATGCTAAATGTTAATTTTGCTACGCATTTTGGCTTGGAAATGATGCATAGTAGGATGCAGACTAAGGCTGCACTTTTAACCCAATATCGAAAAATATGGGAAAAGACGTAAGTTTTTTTTTATTTCCTTTATAATCTATATAATTAATTAAAACACATAACTTACACAATAAGTATCTACTAATTTGTACAAATATATTGCTATGTAAATCCACGCATTATTCTTCACGGAACGATAAAATTACACAAATAAAAATCATAATTTATGATTTTGTTAATTTTAGGTTGATCGAATCAGATGCAAAGTCACTGAATTCTCTCCAGAGCAATCATAGCAGAAAAGGCTCCGATACATCTCAAGTGTCTGTGGCGTCGGGGGGCAGCGGAGGTAACGGCGATGCTGCGCCCCGACGCCACAATCCAGCCGACGGTGAAGAGAATACGTGGACTCTCTGGGGTCATATAGTGGCTGACTGGGATTATAATTGGAAGAAACGGAAAGAATTTGTTAAGGAATTGGTTCGTCAAGGCATACCTCATCATTTTAGGTAACATATATTATGTATATTCTTTTGAAAGATGGTATAAATATATTAAGACTGTATAAAAGCTTTTTGGATCCGTAATGAAAAAGTAAGGATGGAGCTCTTTATCTATTCATGAATTTAACTTAAATATAGAAGTTGTTTAGTTAGGCAAATCATTGCATATACGATATTCATAAAAACAATAGAGATTTTATTATTTATATTATTACTTTGTGAATTATAACTTGAATACGAAATTAATTTGGATAAAAACAAAAAATAATTATATTTTAACCGAAATTTTTTTTGAGGCTCCTTAACTCTGAGAATTTTGATGCGATACATCCGCAGGACTCCTTTTTGCACCTTGATAAATATTATTAAAATCATAACCGTTCATCAATGTTATCTATAAGTCAGAAAGTTACATATATTCATTTTTTAATTAAAATTTAATATAGATTATATATTATTTTAGGGGCATTGTCTGGCAATTATTAAGCGGTGCCCATGACTCTCCAGTTAAGAAGCAATTTGCCGAATACATTAAAGCAACATCAGCTTGCGAAAGGATAATTAGAAGGGATATCGCTAGGACGTATCCCGAGCATGACTTTTTCAAAGAAAAGGATGGTTTTGGGCAGGAGAGTTTATTTAACGTTATGAAAGCATATAGCCTACATGATCGTGAAGTAGGATACTGCCAAGGTTCAGGATTTATAGTAGGATTACTTTTAATGCAGGTAAAAAATATTAACAATATTTTCACAAAAAATTGTATGAAATAGAAAAATATATAAAAGCAAGAAATTATCTATAAATTTTTTTTTTTTTTTTGCGAACATTAATTTTTTATTCTACAAAAGGAAAAATATATGCTTTATTCGAATATTTTTTCATTGTAGCAAATGCCAGAAGAAGAAGCTTTTGCTGTACTCGTAGCACTAATGCAAGAGTACCGCTTGCGGGACATGTTCAAACCAAGTATGGCTGAATTAGGAGTGTGTATGTATCAACTGGAACATTTAGTTGCTGATGCACATCCTGAACTTCATGCTCACTTCACGGCCCAAGGTTTTCATACGTCGATGTATGCATCTTCTTGGTTTCTTACACTATTTACTACAGCGCTAAGCCTTCCCCTAGCATGTCGTATTTTTGACGTCTTTCTATCGGAGGGGATGGAGATTATTTTTAAGGTTGCATTGGCAATGCTGCAGTTAGGCAAAGAAGATTTGCTCAGTTTGGATATGGAAGGCATGTTGAAGGTAAAATTTGAAAAATTATTACTTATATAAGTAGTTTCAAGAAATCACTATCGATAAAATTTAATTTTAAACATGTTTTATATTTTTAAATAAGAATTTAAA
>NW_017305536.1:6052416-6054416 GCF_001594115.1 Trachymyrmex septentrionalis | reverse complement strand
ATACATATATATACATATATACATATATATATATATATATATATATATATATATATACACGTTCACTTTATTTAATTGATGATTAAAACAATCTTTTCTTTTGCAGTTTTTCCAAAAGCAATTGCCTGGGAAGGCCGAAAAAGATCCCGATGGCCTCATGACGCTCGCGTATGGAATGAAAATCAATCCGAAAAGAATGAAGAAATTAGAAAAAGATTACACCATCTTAAAGATGAAGGAGCAAGAAGAAATGGTCGAGTTACGCAGGCTGAGAGCAGAAAATAGATTGCTTAGGCAAAGAACTGAACTTCTGGAAGCGGAGTCCGCTGAATTAGCTGATAGATTAGTTAGAGGTCAAGTGTCACGCGCCGAAGAAGAAGAGACTGCTTTTATAGCTCAAAGAGAATTGGCAGCGCTTCGTCATTCACATCTCGAGACCAGCCATCAACTTGAACAAGCTCATGAAGAATTGAGATCGTTATCGATTCTTCTTGAGGAGAACGTAACGTCTAGACAGTCATCACTAGATGAGATAGTAGTGAAACAAGAAGCGTTATCACAGAAGGAAGAAATGATACAATGTTTGCAAGAGGAATTGGTTAGAGTTAGATTACACGAGGCAGAAAATGATGCACTGATTAGAGAACTTAGAGGAAGAATACAAGAATTAGAACAAGATAAGAAAACTTTACGCGAATCGACGCCAGACAATTCCGTAGCTCATTTGCAAGAAGAACTTATTGCAGTTAAGCTTAGAGAGGCAGAGGCCAATTTATCTTTAAAGGTAAAGTCTGTCCCTACATAATCTTGCTATTTTTTATGAGCGTTACATTAATATTAGATAGATTTACATATAAAATATTACACAGGATCTGCGGCAGAGAGTTATGGAGTTAAGTGCAGCTTGGCAGAGGCATCTACAAGAGCATCGGTCTGCTCAATCAGCGCCTGCCGCTGATTCTACGCCAAAGAAATTGCTTTTTTGGGAAAATCGGGGTCATGAAGTACAGAAGTTTGAGGAAGATTTAATGACGACCAGAATTCGAGAGATGGAAGCGTTGACTGAAGTAAAAGAGTTACGACTTAAAGTTATGGAGCTTGAAACTCAAGTGCAAGTAGCAACTAATCAGCTCCGTAGACAAGACGAGGGCGGAAAAGTACTTAAGGACGAATTGGAAGCTGCATTAGCACGAGAGAAGGATCTAGTTGCTAAGCTTAGAGAACAACAACACAAGTATTCCGATCTGGAATCGAAAATGAAGGACGAAGCTATGATGGCTAGAATACGTGATGCCGAACACGCGCAGCAAGTGGCGGAACTTACACAGAAAATATCTCTTCTCGAATTGAAGGTTACTTCATCTGTATATTAATAAACGTTACCGTTAAAAGACTTAAATATGTAACGTCTAATATTTTTATAGAATGAAGAGATGCATGCGGAAGGCGAACTTAGAAATAATTTAGATGACAGTGAAAAAGTAAGGGAGCTTCAAGATAAGGTTGCTGAATTAAAAGCCGAGGTATGTGAAATTAAAAAATCCACCTTGTCCATTATATTAACAAAAGCAGTATCTTGGAATATTGCAGTAAGGGGTGAACTATGTCTTATGGTACAAAATATTATATATGTATATTCTTGTAATATAATGTATATTAAAGGTAACTCGATAAATCCATTCTATGTAGGCATAATTATATAAGCAGATCATACATAAGAAATATTTTATCATTGTGCAATAGCCACTTTTCATACAGCACACAATATCTGTGATATCTTATTATATACATATATCTTTTGATTATTTTTACCGTGGTTAATAAAATATGATATTTGTTTATAAATAATGGAAATACAATAATGATAAAATGCAATAATTTTTATTACATATAGATACTTCCCATTATATTTTTAAGCAAATATAACAAATATTGTAATAGTGTAATAAAAATTTTTATTTCAGCTAAATAATAAGCAAAAATAATTTGGAATAATGATT
>NW_017305536.1:6008495-6052316 GCF_001594115.1 Trachymyrmex septentrionalis | reverse complement strand
ACTAATTATCGCGCAAAAACTCTTATTAGCCTGAGTTGCTTTTTATCTTATTTGATCTTCTCGAGAGTTACTCTTTGTTTTTATTTTTAATTAATTTATGTTAATATATCTAAAAATTTCAATAAAATACTGTCAAGCGTATTAACGGTGTACTGTACATATACATACGAGCGATATTTACATAATCTTCTCTTATAAAAAAATATCTGCCGTTTGCTAAAACAAATCAGGTTTCTATTTAAGTTAATCAATTGACTTAAATAGATTTTATTAATTTTTAAATGTGATATATATATATATATATATATATATATATATATGTGTATGTATGTATAAAATCTAAAATTGTATAAAAGATCACACCATACATTCCTAACAAGTGTATTATATGTAAACTGAACGTTTTGGTTTTTAATGTGCTACCACATACTGCACTCAAACTATAAATTGCGCCTACTGTATGCAAAAGACATTTCACTTTGCTAAGTTCATTAACATAAAGATATCGTAACTCATTATTGATGTTATACACATACAAGATGCACAGATCGCACCTCTTACTGCAATTTAATGCTAACCAACACGCTTCATAACGTCGTCGCTTCTGGTGGACTGCAGAGAGAAAAATATTGCAAAAATTACTGTAAACAGACTAAAGTCTGTTTTGTCAATAAGTATTTAAAATGTACTTCATTTCTTAACTTATTTATTTTGTTGCCGTTGCTTTAATAAAAAAAGACATATAACTAACAAATTAACTAATGTATCTTATTAACAATAAGAAACTGATACTTTGTTGTCCAATGAATATATAGGCGTGATTTTTTTTAAGCAGGATACGCACGATCTTGTTGCGTGAGAAGAGATAATGTCTACGAGTAATTGTTATTATGTAAAGATGTCAAGCGATAATTAATATTAACCAGAAGAGACTAATCGTTGTTGCAAAACTAACCCTCTATTGCTGTGTTATCTCTGTCTCTCCTCAGTTCCCCACGCCAATCACCAGCCCGGAGACTGAGCCTTGGCGCTGGCTCGAGTAAGTCTTTACTCATGCGTAAGCATCATTTTCGTCTCCGTATATGTGCGTGGCATGATGTTTCTATTACTGTAGATGAATCTGACATAGTTATTATTGTAATTATTGTCTACATTTTCCATCTAGGATTCCGTTTGGAATTCTTGCTTGTTATATTTATAATTATAGTGCTCATTTACATAGCGAATAAACAGACTTAGATCTGCAATTCATAATTTTATATATATATATAGTAAAGTCATTATACATGTGCATTATAAGTGTATGTTGATATAATTAATTTCATTTTTAAAAATTAATTAAAAATTCGATTGAAGAAGAAAATTATTTTGTTAAAAGTACTAAATAGAAGACATTTTATTATTTACCTAATGTATCATTTTAGATTTCAATGTTATTATTGTGTAAATCGGCATCGGATTTACACAATACGATTAGATGAATTAAATTAAAATTAAATGTGGCTCACTTTCTGTATTATATGTGTGGTGATATGGTATGGCGTGCTCTTCCCATTTAACTGCATGCTTCCTTAAGATTAAGTTCACTGTTTCGTTCTAATAAACATTCACGGCCGCTGCTTTTGGCTCGAAGAAGAAAAAACGCACAGATGTGAAAGAGACATGAAAGTATCTGCGAAAGTTTCGTTAAAATTCGCTAAATTAATGTAATCAAGTTTTTTTTTCTTCGATATATCATTCATTTGCATAATTTCATCAATCGATATGTTAACAAACTTGTATCTACATTAATATAATAAATTTTGGTAATAAAAAAATCTTTATATTTTAGGAAATTAGAAAACTTTTAAACTAATTTTTTTTATAACTCTTTTAAAACTCTCTTTTTAAAAGAGAAAAAAGAAGGAATATTTTTGTTATCTTAATTATCTGATTATTGAACTTAATTGTGAAGAATAAATAACAGTATATTATAATTAATTGTAATAGCATTTTAATTGTATAAGAAATAACAATATATTTTTAGAACTAAAATAATTGCAATAACTGAAATATTTCGGAAATTTCAGATTTATTAGATAGAATTAACTTTTCTTTTAATGATCTGATCTTGTAATAAGAATTCAATAAATATTTTCTTTTGCGAAACAGAATATCGCAGACTCTTTCTTTTTTCTTCCGAAGGATCACTTAGAAATGCATTATGCACCACGTCTATCTGTCATAGGTCATGAGACTAGAGAGTTGGAAACAACGGTGGACGGGACTCGGCGGGCAAACCGTGCGAAGTTTTAGCGTCGATACTGAAAGCGAATTGGACGAGCGGGATCTCAGAATTTGCTTGCAGGATCATATCAATACGACCACGCCAAACTCACCTGAAGTATAGAATTCTATGTATACCAAGACCATTAGGCAGCTAAACAATACTCCGTTATCGATGCGCGCGAACCTTTTGTTTATCGTCGGCTTTTGCTGTAGGAAATAACGCGTATGCGCTTAGATCGTAACACAAGAGTAGACCGTAATCCTGTTTACATGTATTACTATTAGGCCAAATATAATAAAAATACGCGTAGCCGTTGATTAATTATACTAAAATGATAACGAAACAAAACAATGAAACAGTAAATAACGATAGATGCTTTCGGTAATCGAAGTAATCTCGATCGTAATCAGGATCCGAAACTATCGTTTGTAAAAAATTTGATTACAGTTTACATAATTCGACATGTTAAAATTTCTTTAGAGGAGTATAACAAATAATGTTTCGTGCGTAGTGGCAAATATTGTTTATTATACTAGTAATATTATTTTTATTATTGTAACATTTTATATATTACATTACATAGAGTATTATAGAGTATATTAGTCGTAGTTAATAGCAGAATTATTATACAACAAAACTAACACACTTATTTATATTAACCAATAAATAGTCGTAATCGTAATTTATATTTGAATGAGATTTATAACCGCTATATGATCGAAAAATCAACAAAATCTAAATAATGCAAATTTACATTTGATTGCTCTATTAAATTAATTCTATTTTATATTATTGCAAAAAATGTTTTATGTAAAATATGTCTTAGTTATATTACATAGCGTACATACGTAGCTGTATTTTTTTATTTTCTGAATTTTAAAGTTTAAAAATTAATTTCTTTACATGTTTACAGTAACTAATTTGCATCATAAAATTTTGAATCAGATTAAATCATGTTATTACGTGCATTATTACGTGTCGAAATATAAATTCTTCTAATAATTTTAATGATTCTTCAAGAGTTTTGAAAAAATGTTGTGCATTCCAATTTCCTTCTATAATCTCTTATCTCGATATTCTAAAAGAGAACAATTATCGGAATTAATAATATTAATTTTAATAATTAATCTCTATTTCTCTTTTATTATCTGTATTTTTACGATACAAATATAGATTTTTGTAGAAAATCTATATTTATATCATAATAAATACTGTACCTAACGATATGAGTGAATATTTCATAATATTGTGAATTCATGCTGTCTTTTCTAACTTTTCGAAAGCTTGATTACGATCTGTAGATTATACGAAGATTATCATAGAGTTTCTGTGACACTCGCAACCGTTTTTATACGCATGATATACTCTGTGTATTTTTTGTAATTCATACCAAATGTAATCGCATTTAAGGAGTTATATATTTAATGCCGGAAAACGTGGGGGCAGTAATGTATCACCGTTTTTTATAAAAATATGTATTTATATATTATATACATGTATGTGTATGCGTGTGTATGTATGTATGTATGTATGTATGTATGTATGTATGTATGTATGTATGTATGTATGTATGTATGTATGTATGTATGTGTGTGTGTGTGTGTGTATGTATATGTATGTGACGAGGAATCATGGCATATGAATCAACGATATTCATACCACACACATATATTGCGTGCGTTACTCGAATTGAAATTTAACTATTTAAAAAGATACATTATATTCTCAAAAAGGAGAGTATACCAAATTCTTATTATTGTTGTCGTATATATGTATATTATTTGTAACATACTTGACGAATTTCTTAAAAAAAAAAAAGGAGTAAGAATAATTTTTATGGGTAATATGCAATTTGCGCACACAGCACAAGGTGTGTATAGTTAATTAGATGACGATCAATTTTACTAGGAATTGTAAAATCGCGATAAATCAATTCGTAAATCGTCCCGAAAGGAAAAGCGCAAAGGATGTCTCTCTCAATCGATTTAACGATTCCGGATTGTTGAAATTGAAACCGGACAAAATAATCGGAAGTATTTGTAAAAATTAGCATCCGAGCATAGCTCGTTCTTTTATCGTGACTCGGATAATTATTTTCAGCATTAAGTATCCGCGTCTTGCTACTTTCTTTTACAGCAAGTCACCTTAGCCTACTTGCAACGCGTCTTCTCTCGCTTGGCCTAAATCGTTACATACTCCCATTCTTTTGTTGCGTTAAATAACTGGCATTGTTTTAGCCATGTCACAGTACGCCGTTAAAACTGTATATTAACGTGCGAACCACGAGTTACTTTTCTCTCGATAGAAGCCCTCTTCGCTTTTCACGCATGCATGTGTGCAAATTAGCATGAGCGTATCGTTAACGAAGTTATGACGGCGGCAAAAACTGTAATAGTATTATTTTTCGATTGTGTGCTTTACGTACAATTTTTTGCATCGCGCGAATTTAAAACGAAAGAACGAGACGCCAAAATCGATATTAATTAAGAAGCGAACGAAGAACTGTAGGAAACGTGAATAATATTGACTGTTTATGACGTGTCAAGTAATGTATTTATTTGTAAGTAGCACGACGAAGAATAAATGTACAAGATCGAAGAGAAAGTGACATTTGTATTATATTTCTGAATTTAGCACAGATATCTAGTATCTATAGCGATACTTTTCCGATTCTGTTGCACGTCAAAGTTGCGCTGTTAAAAATGATTATGCTGTCATTACACTGAGCTACTAGAGAGTCGATTTAATCATTATGAATTCTTGGCGACGTAGAATAACGCGATGAGTTACGACGTGCGAACCGCGTCCTAGTATCATAATATATCTATCTGTAGTTTCTGCGTCATTGAATCTGTGTATATAGACTGTCCTAGACCTGCCGAGCTGTCTTTCAGACTCTCGAACACCGAGAAACCGAGCTATTAAATCAACGGTAGTTTCAATTATGGCCTCGATATAATTATATAATTATCTGGAGAGAAAAATTGTGCAAATTGAGGAACGCACTTAATAAGCGAATTAAGCCCTAAAAGTGATAATGAAATTATTATTATTTAGTAAGCTCGAAATGAATCTAACTTAATTTAGTTCTATTATTTTGAAGTTTTTGATGACTGTGATACAATCTCTTTTTAGAAATTACAACGCTGCGTCAAAGCAGGCAGTTTTAGTCAAATTTACGCAAAAAAAAGACGATTGTTATAGAATTTATAAAATTATTGCAATTTAACAAGTGCTGCTCGCTAGGTCGAGAACACCGTGTACACGATACGAATTCATTCCATTTAATTGAATTATTGATCGTGAGCGATAAAAGCGAAGTAATAAATAAATCAACAACTATACGATTGCATCCAACGGTATCAATAAATTAAATTACATGCACCATGTTGTTTCTGATAGTAAATCATTATCATTAGCCGTCAAGCATTTCCAAGAGCGCAAATCCCTCGAAATTTCCCTGAGAGCAGTTTAGATTTTTTATTAAATTCGAAAATGTTTCCAGAATTTAATGAAACTTAAATTTATTTGTTTCAACTTTTTTGTTTTATTTTTTAATAGTCATTTATTTATTTTAACAATATATATCTTGGCTTACGACACACATTGAAAAAATATACTAAATTTTAATAAATGATTTGAATAGTACCAACCAAATATTTATTAAACTGTAAAAATATATTTATTTGTAGGACTATCAATTTGATTCAGCCATCATTTTTTATTGAGTAAATATTTATTTACTATAAAAATAAATGTTTAGTTACTACTTAAATAAATATTTATTAAATTTTAGTACATTTTTTTCTCTGCGCACGTATTCGTGATCCGTGCATCGAAACGAGATTTCATACATCATCAACATCGTTATTTTATCGCTTATGAAGCGCACGAGCGATAGCGTCTAGCGTTTTGTAGTGCGTCGCGTCGCCAGCATTAATAATTTAACGCACGGTTCTTTTTTTTTTCCGCGGAAACCAGCGCGTTCGATCGCGGCGTGCGCCACCGCGTCGTAGCAGGTCGAGATGTGGCGTGCATTCGTTCCTATTCGCGACAGCGGAAGGTCATCGAGGAGACGGTTTGGCGGTCTCCCGAGCCGTGGCGAACGGCGGTCGATTAATCTGCCCGCGGATCGATTTGCCATCGGCGGCACTCCGCAGTTTCTTTCAGCGCGGTGCAACCGTCGTCGAGAGGGAAAGAGACAAGAAAAGAGAAAGAAAAAACAACATTTTTAACAGTAAAACTAGCAAAACATTAAATGATTTATAATATACCGTTGGAAAATTTCTGTTAAATTTAATAGGTACATTTTACATATTATAAAAAGTTCTCTCTAAATAGTCTAAATTTATGTATTAATTTGACACAAAATGAATATGTTAGAAGGTTACACAAATATTATGTAAAAGAATAAACATAAAAAAGGTATTATAACACTGACACAGTTTATAAACAAACTGCAGGATTGGTAAAAAACATGTTTTGAATCTGTTTTAAACAGCTTAAAACATGCTTAATTGATGTTTTTAATATGTTTTAAATATATTTGTTTACAGTACTGTTTAAAATATATTTGAAGCATTAAAAACATATTTAAGAAGAAACATAATATGTTTTAGTCTTAAAAAAAAAACATTAGTCTTTATCAACCCTGACAAACTGTGGAATTGTATTTTTGTCAATAAAATTAATGTTTATATGTTAAATTATTGATATATAGTTTATTTATTTATTTTAGAATTTGCGTATTAAAACACATTTTTATTACTTACTTGTTCATTTATTCATAAATTGTATTATTTTGACACTAAGAAATGTTGAACTATTTAAATGATATAATCATTATGTTAAACTAACACTCGAATATGTTAAATTTTAATAAAGACTTGAATGGACCATTTTCAACGAATACGAAACGTTTTTGTTGTGCAAAAAATTGTTTATAATTGGTTATAATGATACATTTTTTACTATTTTTATTGCTATATGTAAACAATTGAATCCAGTGATGCGCATTAACTTGCAGCCTGTTTATGAATTTTTCACAGTCCGCTGGCTGATAAAATTCGAAAATATCAAATTATATTTTTTTTATTTTGCGCAATTGAAATAAATATTATGCGGTTCACAAGATTTTATCTATCTTTTCTGAAAATGACTCTTAAAAAAGAGTGTGCATCACTATAATTAAATCGATCAATTTACTTTCTTTTCTAATCGCTCTTTTTAAAGATAGGAGGGCGATTTGAATTTGAAAATTTTACTAGTCCATAAATGATGGTAATATTTGAAATATGATTGACGCATGTGGCGACATTTATTTTATACATAAAAACTTTTACATAAGTTTGAACTTGCTCAGTAAAGTAGTTTATTGTAAAAGTTAGTTTAAACGAATTGCTATATTGTGATGATGTGGATGACATTGAACAGTGTTCCGCGATTAAGTATTTAAAAAAAGGCTTAATACGAATAGAAATTTTTAAGGAGATGAAAAACTTGTTATGGGCGGTAGTGCGTCATTGTATACAACAGTAAAAACTGATAGCTACAGTAAAATAGTTTGAGGAATTTTAAAAAACGGAATGGCATAAAAACGCTGGAACATCACTGGATGAAGTGCACTGAAATTAAGAGAAACTATATCAAATAAAAAAATATACTGAAGAAATAATTTATAAAGGTAAAACGTTCCGCTTATTAATTGCTTTAAATATCAAAGTAGCATAATTCATTGGCGAAACATTGGTTAAATATTTGCATTGGGAATATGTTGGTAATATTTTACCAATTTGTTGGATTGTGTTATTAAGCTATTTTTAATAATTAATACTTTTCGTTTGTTCATTTATTTTTCTATTCCTTTCATCCATTTTTCTATTCAACCTTTTACTGAAAAATGCAAGTAATTTAAAATATGAAGTTATATGATTTTATTATCAAGTCGCGAAGTTTTCAAATTGCTCTGCTATATGTAGGATAATTTATTTTAATCTTATCAGGCAAATATTTCGAAAATGTGGAATTTTATTAAAAAACATTCCAAATAAAAGTTGTGTGGTATAAAGAGAGACGTCATCATTAAGAATTAATATTACAATAAAATAAATTACCCTATACATAATGACGAATTTATGGGGGGACCACGGGGGTTTGAAGTCTCCTTAATTCTTAAACTATTTTGATATCTCCAAAAATATTTTTTAATTCAAGAAACTCCTAAATATATAAAAAACAGATTCTATTTTATTATTCTTCTTTTGTGTTAATATAATTCTAAATAAAACATTTCATGAATTATACATTTAAACAATAATTTAAATAATAATTTAATATTCGATCTTATCATATTTAACCTTAAAAAAAATTTCGTCTGCGCCTTTCCCCCCCTCCCCCTCTCGATAAATTTCTGAATCCGTTAATGACAGGTTAATCATCGATAGTTTCAGTAGTTCAATCGGATGTTTTTTAACGTTGCATGCGAGAATGACGCGCTACGATGCGTGTACGTGCACATTCGACTGGGCTCCAATAAACGAAATAATCCATATCGATGTGTCGTTGCGTGACTACGTGCGAAAGTCGCAGCCGATCGGACGCGCGTATCGGACCCGGCCGCGAACGATATTCTCAATAGCGTACGTAGATATGATCCACCGACAACGACATAATGCTCCTCGTAATCGGGATAGAAGTAGTGCGTGCGAATGGTACATATTTTCCGAATGAGTCATCGCCCAAGCCCCATTCGCGCGCACCCGATGGATCTCCATCTCGCCGCGGCGCGCGAAGGGTCGATTAATTGGATCGAACGAGAAAAACGATATTCTATTTTAATCCGCATGGAGAATCAACGGAGGCACTCCTGCCGCTCCGTAAAAATGCCACGTGTTCACTTCCTCCTTCGTTTATCTATGATCTAATTATCATGATTATTTATTCGCTTCCGGGTTTCCAATGTATATTTATCCGCGTGCACGTCAGTATAATTGTTTCTTTTCTTTTTTTTTTTAGAAAAAAAAAACAAACGTGTTAATTCATTTGTAATTTTTCTTTGGCAGGAAGTCGTGACAGGAACATTATACTCGTATATATTATATATTTTATCGACAAAAATTTTGAATAGTTTTGGCTAAAATTGAAGTCGTGGCTTTCATTAATTATTAATAAGAGGAAAATTTCTACATTTGACATTGAAGGAGTAACGATGATTTATTTTCTTGAGTTTAATAACATTTTTTATTTTTAACTGACGTTAAAATAGAAACTAATCTATTTCCGTAGTTAGTTTCAAAGTAAACAAGGTCCATAATAACGCACCTGGTAAATACTTAAATAATAAGCTAAGTTTGAGTCAAATTTAATTAAATTACATTTTTTAACACTAGAATCACGATAATTTGGGCCTGTCCTAGAACTATATATAGACCACTCTTGTAATTCATATTATTCTTTTGTGATGTTTGGATAGGAGAACACAATAACAACTAAATAATTCATACTCTTATTAATACTAAATTATTGTATTTTTTAAATCTATGTATAACCACATAATCAACCAAATTATGAGATGAGTCAAAATGGCATAACCGCGATTATAACATTAAATTGTTTAACTCCATTATTTCGATTAAATTAACGATGTATTGGGTAAAAGTGGGCGACCTGTAGAAGTAATTAACAATAATTCAAATTGGATATAATTTGACATTAGAAATTTAATAGTGTAAAAAGGTCATCCTCTAAATCTTTTAGAATGAAAATTGAGTCAATCTTAAAAAAAGAAAACTTTTCATTCTTGTGAACAAGAGTAGCAGATGTTCATTCCTTTTTTGGAGTAAAATTTCACTCTTTTAAAGTGAGATTCACACACACTTGAAAGAAACGAAATCTTACGCCTTTTTTTGAAACGAGATTTTATTTCTAAAAAGAAATTTTCATTCCAAAAGAGTGAAATTTTACTCCAATAGAATGAAATCTTAGTTCTAAAAAGTGAAAATCTACCTCTTTTTATTTAAGAGTAAAAATATTTTCACTTTTTTTTTTAAGGTCTTCACTCAATTTTCGATTTTTTGGAGTAAAATTTCACTCCAAAAGATTTAAAGAGTAAATAATATTTTAAGGGAATGTTATTTATTATTGATTTATTATTGATACAATAAAATGTGTTGGACAAGTTTATCGCAATATATACGTGTTTTCTTTCGAAAAGCTTGATTTATGTTTTATTTTTTATATACATGCGCAAATGGAAACGTTATTTACAAAAGTATTCGAGGAATTATTTCCTATCTCAATTTCCGCTCTTCTAGTGTATATTTTGTTAATCTTCTTTTTCAATGTTTACCTCCTCATCCTTCCCCTTCTCTATTTTTCTCTCTTTTTCCTTCTTCTCTTTCCTTCTGAGGGATCGATTTATCTATCAGAGGATTATCTCTGGATGTCCTTTCATTTCTGGTTACGTAATCTACACGTGTGTATCGTTCAACACAACACACGGCCGACGATAAATCCGTAAAGTGGCTTCGTTAAGCGCAATAAACTCATCTCGATCATCGCACATTTAACTACCGATGCGAGTGGTCCAGATTCAATAACTCACGATTTATATGCTTGTTCTAAGGTCTCTCTCGCTTGTTCTAGGTCTCTCTTCATTATAACATATATTTATCATAAAATATTTCGAGACAGAATTTAATATCATTTGTCGAAAGACGAATATAATAATACATTATTTCATGCACATTGAAATATGATTTTCGATGTAATGATTAATTAAAATATAATTATACAAAATTACTTAATATTATTATACTTTTCCGACAAGTTTTGTGTCTCTTAAAAAGAGAGACTGTAATATCTATTCTTCTTGCATAGAAAATAATTTTCTTTTATAAAAAGTATAGAAACGGCACACGAAGGCATGAATCACCTTTAATTGGAAAATGTAAAAATATTTTCAAAAAATTATTTATTTCGTACAAAGCGGTCAACGCCCTAGAAGAATAAATTAATATTAAACATTCGCATCTTTTGATGTCAGTAGGTAATTGTTTCGTTTATTAAAGAAATTATATTGCGACGAGGGGGATTACGTCCAAATCGTAATTGTTACAGGCTTACGAGAGCCAAGTATTTTCAATAACGCCGGGTTGAAATAGGTTAAACGGTTATTCAACGTGTAAAAGAGACAGGCTCATATAGGGTGGAGAGTTCGTAAAAAAACTCCTGGACGGTGAATAATGCACAAACGCATCGTAAGATTTTCCAGGTGGGTGCATTTTCTGATAACACGTTTCACCCAGATCGATATCGTTTCTTCTCGCGCCACCGGCACTACCGGTGGAAACAGAGGGAAGAGAGGAATAGAGAAAAACGTAGGGTGCACCCTTAAAGCCCCATTTTAGACGGATCGATTTTAAGTATTGTCGCGCGAGAGAGAAAGAGAGAAAGACAAAGAAAGGGGGGAGGGGAGGGGAGGGGAGGGCTCATATATAACTCGCGACTCGTTTTAATTTCTTGCCATATGGCAATAGCGACCATAGAATTTTTCTACGTCTCTCTTTCAGTATAATATTAATCTTTTTCGCGCTCATATATTCTTTTGTAACTATCTATGTACGCTATAAATTTAATATTGCGTATTACTAGCAGGTCGTGTAATTCCGTATTTCATTTCCAAACGTATAAAAGAGAACGACATAAAGCCTACTTCATGTGTGCGAACTTATAATATTAATAGCGTATAAAACTTTTTGTAGAAACGCTCTAAGTCGGGATTGCCTCGCGATGACGTTAGTGACTTCATAGTGCGACACTTCTTTGTCTTATTTGATTACTTGGACAGGATATTGTCTCTGTTGTCAATCATCGATAAGATATCTATAATAGATTATAGACAACGAATCACTAAGATATCTATAATAGATTATGCCAACAGAGCGCTATGATGCTATGTAATTGGAAAAAGAAGTCGTATCTGAAGTCGCCACAAACAAATTTTGGAAAATGTTTCTGACGAAATTAATCGACATATCTTTCCGCTCTTTAAAACTTTTAGAGTGAATCACATTCTAAAGAATGAAATCTCATTCTTAGAGATTAAAAATTGAGCCATTTTTTTTCAAAACCGGCTTAATTTTCCTTTTTTAGAGTAAGATTCTTCTTCAAAGAATTTAAAGAGTGTATCACTCCTAACAATTATTTTTTGATTATATATACAATATTTTGTATTTATCTCTCTCTCTCTCTCTCTCTCTCTCTCTCTCTCTCTCTATTGCATTATCGATTATTACTAAATCGGATCTATTGAGGGAGTCATTGCAAGAAAGAAGATTAGAGAAAGAAATTTTATCTGGAATGTTATCAGAAAATAACTCATCAGTTCATTCATAAAAAGAATATTCTTCGAATGACGACAGTTTCTATAAATATTTGTTATTTCTACAGAAAAATCAATAATAAGTAATTTTATTTTTTTCATATTATACATTTTGCTTTATGTCTTTTTTTTTACTGTTTGAAAATTAATATCGAACCTTGCGATCGGGAGAAATTAACCGCGCTCATAGAAAATACATTTACAATAAAAACAGCACTATCTCTTTAACAGTAGCCATGCGAGTTTTATCTGAAATTTTCGTTATTCGAGGAAATCCCATTTCCCCTCTAGCTTCCCCTCCCCCCTTCATAATACTCTGCATCTGGCCGCAACAATAATGGCTCGATTGTGCGCGGCTTTATATAACGTTGCCCAGAGGCAACTGGTTAGGGCTGCCGCACACAAAATTTCGTAACAGTATGCGTAAGGTGTAAACTTAAGCCGATGAGCCAATCAGAATACTACATTAGATTACGTAATCTAACAGAAATGGAAATAACAGTAAATTTACCCATAACCTATGTATGTGTGTATGATTTCAGCTATTAGTTAACCTCTTATGTCTTATTCTGGTTTTGTTACTGGTAGGCTTTGTAACAGCAATTTTGCTGACGCCTAATCATTTGCAAGCTACAATTGTCTATTGTATTTATGTTTATGTTAACTATAATCTATTGTATCATACTTTATGTCTACTACTCTGTTAACATGTAGTCTTTTTTATACAGCTTTGCAATAAACTAAATTAAATTAAATTAATTTAATTAAACTAATCCTCGTAATAAGGTGAATTTCAACCGGTTGAAACTCGCTTTATGGATAAGTTTACTGCTATTTCTATTTCCATTAGAATACATAGATCTAAAACAATATCCTGATAAACTTAAGTTCACGTCTTAAGGTTACTGTTACAAAAATTTTATGTGCGGCAAAAACCTAAATTATCCGGTGTTACAGTTACCCCAAATTGTCACCCTTGTATCACCCCCATTGTTGATAACCCCCTAAAATGCGGCATAAAAATAATCCCGCGTGAGTTCCCCAGTGAAAAAAAAAAATCGGAGTGTAAGTCGAATGTAAGGGGAAAATAAAATCCATTCTATTCAGTTGCATAAGTAGTTGTAAGTGGTTGTAGTTGTAAGAATTGATCAATCGCAGTCGAATATTCTTCTCATATTCGACTGTGATTAGTTAATTCTTACAATTACAATTACTAACAACTACACAAAGAAAAATGTTCTGGTTAAAAAGGTCCAACCGGAATGATAAGGCAAAATAGAATTTCTGGTTGTGATAACCAATGTGCCATTCTGATTGAGTCTTTTGTGGTGATTTAACCAGAACATTTTTCTCAGTCTTTGCTTACGAAATTGTATAACAGAATGGGCTTTACAACATAAGCGGAGCTTCTAGAAGATAGAAACTGAGACAACAAAACGTGCATCCTTGTGTTCACAATGTTAGAAATCGATTCGAGATCTCGGATGAAGGAAGAATGAATTAATTGCATTGAAAAAAATTGTTTATTTGACTAAATTAAATTTAGCTGTTTTTATTCTTATTTATTGAAGAATGTATATATTGAAATGAAATATATGGTTAACTTGAATACATATTATACATTCTCCAACAAATGAAATAAAGACAACTAAATTTAGTTAAACGAACCATCTTTTTCTCACTGCGAAACCAAATTGTTCAAATGTGCTTCGTAATTTTTTCCCTATCTATACGAAACTTAATCCTTCGTAATCTCTTGAGGCAAAATGACCCCAACGCATTTAATCGGTTGCCGTATATTCATGGTTATCGTTCTTTGAAGTGAAGAAAGTTATTGAATATACTTTTTAAACATTGTAGAGAATAAAAATACAGCGGCTTTAGAAAAGTTAATTTTAACATTTAAAAAATTGTAAAAGTAAAAATTTCCAAAATAAACTTTTTTACTCAAAATATCATAACTTTTTTTTATTTTTAATTCTTTTTCGTAAAAATTTGTATTCTATAGAGATAGCATTTTTAGAAAAAAAGTTTGCGTTCTAAAATTTATATGAGAAATAAATGTTAGATTTAAAAAAAAAAAATAAATTTCTCGCATAAAAGAGTATGTATTTAGAACAGAAATATGATTATAATTAAGGAAACAAAGCCTCAAACGTTTTTTAGTTGAGTGATGATGTAGGGTTAAAAGAAGCGTAATCACCCCTTACAAGGTAAGTTCCAACTTTTATTCTCGTCAGGATTACCGTTCGCGGTTTTCCTCTTTCGGCGCGACGACGCAAAGACAAAAGTCGGGAGAGGCGACGCTCCGCTTTTCTCTCCTCGTTTTCACGGTCGTTAACCCTTTCGTTAACGAAACGCCGCGATATTCGATTCGCCGCTCGCCGTTCGAAACGTTTCAGAAATGGAAAAACGCAAGTTTTTCCCACGCGAATTACATCGCTACTTTTCCCGGTATATCGCAAGTGCAAAGCCGAAAAAAAAAAAGAAAAAAAGATGTATGTAGAATTGTCAGGGGGACTGACACGCCACGATGCAAGACCGTAAAGGGTTTAAACGTCGGAAGGGTGTCGCGCACCTTATCGATCGCGCTCTCGTCCATCGTCTGCCAGTCTATCGATAATTCCGAGACGAAGCGGCACATCGCGCACGAGGGTGCAATTTCAATCTCTAGGCTTGACAATCTCGAAACGGTACTCGAACTGGGCGATGGTGGAGAAAAAGAAAGGGAGGAGGAAACAGAGATGAATAGGAGAGAATGTAAAAAAAAAAAAAGAAAACGAGAGAGCATCGGAGCTGACCGGGCCGAGCTTGCGCTCCGCGGACGGCGCAAGTTCCGGCAAGTAGTTTTCCAAATAGGAGTTCATCGGCTAGAGAGAGAGAGAGTGCGGAGAAAAAAAAAGTAACCCGTGAAAAGGGGTTCGTTGTTGCGCCGCTTGACGCGCGGCGTTGCCGCGTTTCCGCGCGTGCAAACGCCGACGCGCACGCGTTGCATCGGCGCGGCCCGGGACGCGCAAGCGATGGGACCGATCCGATTTTCGAATCTCCGGCTCGTCCAACGCACTCGAGAACGATCCTCCGTACTCGGTCGATAGAACGATGGTCCCAGGAACGCGATTAGAGACCCGGCACCCTGAGTCGTAGTCGCATTTAACTGATTCCACCTATAGGCACTTACTCATCGTTTGTTCTCAATTTAACCCCTTCAGACTCTATATACATTGTAATCTACATCAAATTTGAATATATCCGTTGAAATTATTTAGTTCTATCGACATTTAAAATCAGATGTACATGTAATGTATTTGTTGGGAAAATAGTCAAAATGTGGAAAAAAGTGAACTTTTTAGTACGAATTACTTCATTAAGGTGCTCTTGAATTAAATTAAAAAAATTTTTTTAACATAGTTCCACATGCAGAAATCAGGTTAAGAGTTTAGTAACCATTTAAGTAATGTCTTTTAAGATGTTATCTAATACGGCTCTGTGATTGGCTTATGATAACTTGACAGTCTTAACTACAAGAATTGACTGTGAATACCGATTGTATGCAGCCAATGCGCGCGTGAAACGAGGAAACTTGATGTTTATTAAAAAGTGGAGTAAATTTTATCTTTTTGTTAGATGAAATTTTAACCTCCTTTCTTTCCCTTTCTTCCCTTCATTCTTAACAAAAGAATGGTTGCGTTTAAGAGAAAGCAACTTTCCATACAACACAGAAGTTTACAGCAATATTGCTGCAATATTTGCGATGTTTCTCCAATATTACTGTAACATTTGCAATGTTAAATTTTGCTATATTACTGGAATAATTTGTGCAGTATGGATTTGCAACTGTTATATAAAATTCTTTAATATCATTAATTTATACATTTAGATTAAGCACAAGAAATTAACAGAAATCAACTAGGATTGGCAAGACCAATCATATTAAAGAATTTTACAGCAAGTGCAAGGCTACTTTCTCTGCTGAATGCAGCCAATGTCAATTTTTGAAATTTCATTTCGATAATCTGAATTTTATTGTACTTTTTGAGAGATATCGTTTTTATATATGTCGCGTCTTTATTGCTTTTGTTGCCCAAAATAGCATAAGAAACGAAACGTAAAGATTACGTGGCACATAAAAAAACTGAAGCAGTAAAATATTAGCAGTAAACATATCGGTATTAATCACAGAGACATAAGGCAAATAAATAACGTAATAAATGTTGATTCCTTTATGTTAATTTTTTCTGCTTGCGTTTTACTGTTTAATGCCCGTTTTTATGTGTAATTAACTTTAATTTTGGTTTAAACTTTAATCTTACTTTTTATCTTTTTCTTTTTAAAAATTAAATTAATGCATAAAAAGATTATCTAATCGTATTTATACTATAAAGACGCTGTAAAATGCGATAATTTTGTGGACCACGACAATGAACCAAACAACCCCAAGTTTTTTTTGTGTGTCCTTTACTTTTTATGCTATTTCAGGTAACGAAGACAATAAAGGCAAGACATACATCAAAATGCTCAAAAGCGATCCCACAAAAATTACAATAAAACTCAAGTTATCGATGCATAAAAAATAACAGCGTTTACAGTACAAAAGGTAGCTTTTGAAAGATTCTTTTATATGTTGAATTTTTCTCTCTCAATCCAAATGTAATAAACCAGTCATATTAAAAAATCTTACAACAGTTGCAAAGCTGGTTTTTCCTTGCTACTAAAACAAAGCAAAGCATCCCAGTCGACATCAAATAAAATAATAACGAAATCAATGTTGTAACAATAATATCAATATTTGCTATGTAACATCATATATATTACATTACAAGTCTGTTTTTTCTGTGGCTGAACTAGTATACCCTTTTGGAATGTAAAGTGAGTTAGGTATACGTTTGTCATCATGGCGAAAACGGATAAGAAATTTCTAGTGCAGTTTCGTGTAGAAATATGAAAATCAGACATTTTACATTACTTCCACTGTTGAGTGCGGAAGTTAACATTAGATCTCGCTATGCTTACACTTTTTGCACTCGACTATCTTCATTTTCTTTCTTCCCATCACCCGAGTATATCTATATTTATCTCGTCTTAAGTGCAAATATTTTTAAGGACTTCAAGCAACGCGAATCAACCAATTGACGTTATTACTTTCAGTTTGTGTCGCCTGAAATGCTTAAGATTTATTAATACCTGTCATTCTTCGTTTTAGGATATGTTTTCATCGAGCACATTTTCTTACACCCACTTGGGTATCCGCATCCCTAAAAAAAAACGGCCCTGCGCGCACCATCCTTTCCGAGAGCGGAAGGTATCGATGCCCTTTCGGCCCTACTCGAAGCCATCGCTAGCCACTGCAGCGGCGATGGCGGCGGCGTTGCCACAACTTTCCTGGAGTATTCTAAGGCACGGAAGACGAGAGGAAAGGGAAGACACTCGCGCGCTCTTTCTCTCCCTTCGTCCGTGTTCGTCGCGCGCACACAAGGCAGGGGTGGCCGACCAATTAAATATGTCGACCACGGCGGGGTGTGGCGCTTGCGCATGCGCGCCGCCACTGCGCGCGCGCGCGGCAAGGGGAGAACGGACTGCGCGAAGCGAGGTAGCGAGCGGCGGTGAGAAGGAAGGAACCGGCCGGCGAGCAGAAAGCGGCGACGAGCGACGAGTGCTTGGCGTACGGTTTGTGTGGTGCGCGCTACCGTCGAGATAGGCTCGAGATCGGAGAGTGCACGCGCGATCGAGCGGAGGCGGCGATTCTCAGGACGAGAGAGACACGAAGTTTTGAAGTAGAGAAGCACGCGACTGTAGTCCCCATCCCCCATTTCCCCTCCTCCCCTCCGGCCGAACGGTAAAGGGGACGACGACGAGAACGAGAGTTTTGGAGAAACGTAAACGCGTAGCGTTCAACGGCAATGACGATGGCAACCGAGACGGAGAACAACGGGCCCGAGAGCAAGGAGATCAAGGACGTGAAGGAGATGAAGGAGGCGCTTAAGGACGACGCGCCGCCGGACAACAAGCAGGAAGAGAAGGACGCGGCGGCGAAGAAGGACGAGGCGGCCGGCAAGAAGGACGACGACGCCGCCGCCGCGGCCGCCGGCGCGGCCACGGCGCCGGCGAAGGCCAGCACCGTGCACCACCCCGAGTACGAGAAAGATGTTGTTTATCTATATCAGTTCCCGCGGACGCCGCTGCTCCCGTCCTTATCCCCGTACGGTCTCAAGGTGGAGACGTGGTTGCGGTTGAATGGCATCAAGTACGAGGTGAGTGTCGCCAATTATTTCTCTCTCTCTCTCTCTCTCTCTCTCCCCCCCTCTCCCTCCGCCCTTCTTTTCTCCCTCCTTTTTTCGTCCGATTATACGTAAGCCAAATTGGTCCCCTCGCATTTTCTTTCTCGCGTGCGTGCATATCTATCCGTTCGTTCGCTCAACGGTCTCTCTGCGTTCCCAGTGAGGGAGGATCGATTGCCTTTATTCTAGTCTCTCTGACTGTCGCTTCTCTCTCTCTTTCTCTCTTCTTACTCGAACCGCGCGCGCACTCGAGAATCCCTCAGAATCCAGAAGCTTTCCAGATGTAGAATAAATACCGTACAAAATTACTCTGTCTTCGGAGAAAGAAGAAAAGAAATCTCAATGACTCCGTTCGGTGAAATGCAGCAATGCTTTGCAATTGTTGTGAAACTCTTTGATATGATTGGTTTTGCTCTTGATTACTCATATAAATGTATCTTTAATGAACTTTCTATAATAAGCCATTATTTAAGCTTTAAGCCGTAAGAAATTGACAAATAATAGTCGATTACTCTTCTCACGTTCGACTGTGACTGATCAATTTTTTAAGACTTAAAGTTTAGACAATAACTTGCTGTAAAAGCCCATAAACCTTTTTAAAGTGAAATCTCACTCTGAAGAATAAAATTTCACTCTTAAAGATTGGAAATGGAGCCATTTCTTTTGATTGAAGATTGACTCAATTTTCCCTTCTTAGTGTGAGATTTCATTCGAAAGAATTTAAAGAGTAAACAAATCACGTTAAAGAATTAGTACAACAGTAAAGTTGCAAAGTTGCTTTTTCCGCTAAACGCAGTCAATCTCTCTATACAATACTAAGCAGAAGTCAGTAATTCGCGGATTCGCAATTCGGCAATCGAACTGTACTTTTTGCGAGATCGATCAGTCATAGATAAGCGCATTCGCGCCGATCGCGTCTCCCAGCCCGACGATTAGAGCGAGCAGGATCGTCGTTGAGTGGCGATTTAAATCCCCCGTCCATCGCAATCGGCGACATGGCGTCGCGATTTAATCCTCACGGCTGGTAATGTCGGCCGCACGGAACGCTACGACGGCGACTGGGGGGATGATTTACTTCGTCTGGATGCCTCGAGATGCAACGAACGCGCGCGTAGAAACCTATAACAGAATCTGGCCATGAGATGACGAATAACTTTTGATTGGCCCGTCATTTTTGTCAATTTCATCAAGTTAGATTGAGACAGCATATATAAAAAGAAACAGTATTCTCTAAATTCTTTGGAGTGGAGTCGTTCTTGAAAAAGAGTGACTCAGTTTTCAATCGTTAAGAGTGAAATTTCACTTTTTAAAGTTAAGTTTTCACAATTAACTCTAAAAGTTTTAATGTTTACTATAGAAGTTTATCCTAAATTTACTGTAAAAGTTTTACATATATATCCCCCCCCCCCTTTTTTTTCACTCTTCTTTCGACAAAATTATTCGTGGACAGACTATGTTAGAGGGTCTCTGGTTCAGCGAGAACCAGAGTGTGGATGAAGGAAATGCAACGCGCACTCCGATCTTTCAAGACTCGAGTAAAGAGCCTGTTTACGTACCTGAATTATCTCGCAATTGTCTTTGAATTAAACGCGAGGATCGACTTGAAAGAGACGCACCGAGACGCAAACAAATTTCACGAATGATGGGGGTTATATAAAGAGACGCTCCGTCGCGGGAAATTGGTAGCAATTTTTATGCTATATTTAACAACTCTCCCTTCGAACGATTTCGTTCTCTCTAGGATTGTCCGTACGTTCTTCCAGTCGAGGTATAATCTCGGCGAACGTGCTCGAGTGCGCATCGCGACATCGTAAGCGTAATTATCTTGCTGCGACGTACGATAAAAATGCACGCATAAAGACGGCCTTCGCGCGGACCGCTTCAAAATGGCGGCTGCTGTCAACTTTCGAAGCTGTGCCTTCGACCTAGGCGTAAATCCAGTGAAAAGTGGAGAATTTTGTTCCGTAAATTTCTTTTGAGAATTACAATTAAAAATTTGAAAAAAATAATCGTAATCACGTACTGGAAAAAAGAGTCTACTTGCATCAATTGGGATTTTGGTGGGAAATGGACAAATCAGAAGTATGTGTATATCTAAAAATTTAGCTATTTATACAGATCTGAAAATAATTTTGTTAAACTGTGTCTTGAAATCTGTCAGAATTCTGGTCGAGATAACTAGATGAATTATATGATCGAAATTCTGTACACAGAAAAATATACTGTATGCACAAATCATAATACTTTCAAATATTTTACAAATTCGTACATTCGCAAATTTGTCATAAATTCATCGCAAATATTAAATTTATTCAAAATATTCTGAATCCTATAAGTAAATTCAATACTTCAATCAAAATCATCAAATTAAAATAAATTTGATTTACTTATTATATGTATAAAACCGCTTCTTCAGTCAATTTTATAATATTTTACAACATTCTTTAAAAGAAAATAAATTCTTCTTTTGAATATATATTAATAAATTTTTATAAAATTTGTAATAAGTATATTTTAAGATTTAACTAAACAATAAAATAAAACGGAAATAAGAAATGATTAAGATTTATTATCAAGAAAATATTCTATGTTGAAGATAACCGAGTCTTAAAAGAAATAAAGTAAATTGAGTTACTTTATATAAATTGAGTCACTTTTCTTAGCAATAAAACGATGTTTTTCTGTGCGTGATTGATGTGATAAGACAAAATGCACCAGTATTTTATTAGTAAAATACAGGTTAAGATTGAAATAAACATTTGACGAAAATACACACAAAAAAAAACAAATTGTTTATCTGTTATTGTTTAATTGTTAAAATTAATTTAGTCAAATGAATAATTTTTTTTCTTATTGTATGAGAATACAAATGAAAATAATAACTCTTTTGCATATGTCTGTGTTTCTGAATCGACGATTGGGAAGACGAAAAACGTAATATTACATCCTCAATGCTTGCACAAATATTCGCTTGTTATGCTTCTTGCAATATCAAGTTTCAACCACGCTTGAAGGAGTCTCGAGATGCTTTTAATCGCGAGGCGTGTTTTTACTTCCCGAGAAGCAATCTTGGCATTAGATTTAATTGATCTCTCTATCCAGAGACTACGCTTCTACATGTCTGCGATTTTCGTAAAAATAAATAGATAGCATACTGAGATAGATGCTCATTTTTAATCGGGGGATTAATTACAAGCAGGAATTTAGTGCAGTAATTTCGGAGTAACGTCTATTTGCGGTACGTTCCTCCAAGATCGCTAAAGCGATCGGTCGTTTCTTTCCGCTGCGCGATTTTATTGATATAGAAAGCGGGGCATCTCGCTTCCGAGGTAAGAAAACGCTTTTAGACGAAAGTTCCGTCTATTTCGTTCGGAATTGTTACGCTCGTTTCGGTTTCTGAGAAACGCGATGCCAATAATCGGCACGTCAAAGTCATCGAGGGGACCATCAGTTTTTTTTTTATTTTCCACCGTCAATCATTGTTTCGCCGATTTAAAGATAGATGGAATAATCGTAAAATTCTCTTTGTCTCCCTCGCCAATCATCGCGAAAATCGATTGTTTGCCCGCCGTTGTCGTCGACGATGCTTTCTCGCGCGAAAGTTGAAATTTTTCCCAGCGAGATAACGTGTCCCTCGCTCCCGGCTCGCTTAATTATCGCGATTCATTAGGATGATATTGTGAGCGAAAATCATCGCTAATGATCGGAATAATGGCCAATTGAGAATTCGTTCGCCGCTTCGCTTTTGTATCTTCATTGTCGGCTGCTGTGTGGTCGTTAGCTTAGGAGCGGCGGGTTAACGGGCTTCTCACATTTTCATTATCGCGACGAGCTGTAACACATACGGAACGCTTCCAGCCGCGAGATTCTAGCGGATGATGATTTGAATCTTACGTGTCTTACATTGAAGATACCGTGGTAGAAAACCAGGTCTGTCTATGAAATTCGAAACGAATTTTCTCTTCTCGCAATATTGAGCAAGCAGGCTAGACACATAGAAGTACCGATTCGCGTAAACGAAGATATCATGAATATCCGGCATTTCCTTTCGACCGCCTGGCGATCTGTTTTCGACAGAAAATTGACATTTTTTACAGTAATTTTCTATCAACTTAAATAAATTCAACATATTGCAATCTCAATCCTCGAATTAAAACTTTTATTACACTGAAAAAAAAAAATTACTAAATCTTAATACAGAAACGTTTAAGCACTAAGTTCTGTCTTGATCGATATAAGAATTCTCTTATTTAATTAGATCAATAAAAAATAATAGTTAAATTAAACAAATTAATGGTTTTTGTATAAAATAAATATATATGTTTTTTTTTGACATTTAATAAATATTTACTTACAATTAGAATTATTCGATCAAATGTTTATTAAAATTTATTTTTTTCAATATAGAATGTATCATTCAACAAACGTGGTTTGTAAATATTACAGAATTTTCTCATAAATCAATTTCATCACTCAAACCAAGTAGGATATTCCACTGAAATATTTTTTGCGCTAAGAAAAAAAATCCTGAATGATTTGGAGAGCTTATGTAACTGTTCATCGCATCGCAGAGATACATTTTCCGTAGTTGTTATTCCGCGCAGAATTCCGCGCCGGTGATCTCTAGCCTGGTTATCGACCCCCATGACACATTTGTCTTCCTTCTACATTGTCGCTCTTGCCTACCCCTTCAAGTCGTTACCCCGACATCTGTTGAACATAACGTCATTCCTTCGCAAGGGAGCGACGAAAAGTTGCTGTGTTAAACAGAGGGAATGTCTTTCGTGGTGCTCTTACAATCTTTCTCAATGAAATTTTAGAGCGAGCTTCAAAGAAGCGAGCTTCTAATCCAATCTAGGTTTATTGCCGGTGAAATTAATAGCTTTTTCGACCGTAGCGAGTTTAAACCGACTTGGATTAATGACATGCTCTACTACTGGTTGACGTTACATGCTCTACCAATAGTAGATCATACAGCATCATTAATCCAACCCAGATCGGTTTAAACCTGCTACGGTCGAAAAAAAACGCTATAAGTTATATTAGATATCGGTATCTGAGAGAAAAAGTTTAGCAATGCTATCAATACGTGTTATATTTTAAGATACTCATCATATTTTAATGAACTTTTGAATCTTTAAACAAATGTCTCTAAGTTAATCTTACTTTAGAGAAAACTCAACAATTTCATCAATACACGTTTTATTTCAAAAAACTTGTCATATCTAATCTAAAAAACTCGTTTAACGCTAAAACCAGTGTGATTAATAGCTATTATCATTGATACTTTTGACTCTAAGACGTATCAGTTAAGATTATTTATGATTCGCTATAAATAGCGTATAGAATTTATACCAATATTAGCTATTACTTATTTTAACGTAATGAGAATGCAGATAATTATTTGGCAATATTAGTTGTTACATCTTTCTTTCTAGACTTCTTGAAAACTCCGTTATTTTCTATATTCGAAGCAAAATGTTTCGTATTTCTAGGAACGTGTAGCAAAAATCCGTTATTTCTAACACAATTTATCTCTTTCTGAAGTTTAACTTGCCTTTTAACCTTTTATCGCTCATTCAAAAGCTATAATTGTAGTCTCTTCTGAAAACTTTCTATTTTCGTTAAGACATATTTAATGTCTTAACGTATATTTGAATAATAAATAAATATAAATAAATATTTACTTATATAGTTATTAAATATTTATTTAACAAAAAAGTGATAATTAAATCAAATTAATGGTTCTTACTTCTTGTACTAAATAATTAAATGTTTATATTTAGTTAATATTTACTTAGAACTATTCGAACAAATATTTATTAAAATTTAGTATTATATATATTTTTTTTCAGTATATATAATCGAAAATATATGTTGGGTAAATATTTTCTACATAAAATTTCTTTTAAACGTATACATTTAGCATCCAAGAATATCACAATTCTATACGTTAGTTATTTCGCTTTTCAATCGATAGTCATGTACCATAACTGCATGCCGAGAAGTGGCAGCTGTCTTACCATAATATCGTGCCATGAGATATCATTCGCTGCATTTTCCCAATGAATACCCGTTCCAATCGCGAAATGGTAGAATTGGAAGAAAAGAGGTCACAGGTAATACGGAGGAAGTTCCTATTGAACTAATCATTACCAAGATAGCTACAAATAACGGGTGGAATGGTCGAGATCAATTGGTCAAGCTGACCAATTTCGGACATGCTAACAGTTATATCGCGCATCCTAACGGACATGTCATTTTTGAGAAATATTCCCTTTCGTGTTTCTTTGATTCTGTTTCGTATCGACATTTCATTACTAAAACGACCGACACCATTCTGTAACCTGGAGATAGCAGGAGGCCCATCTATATCTGAACGAAACTTTTTTTTTATCTTCAAGGAAAGGATCTTTATAATATCCTAGTTTCATTTTTAACTTTTACCGACAAAAAAAAACGTATAACTTAGCGTCAAAGATATCTCGGATAAACTTCGAAAGTGACTTATAAAAAGTTACTAATTACGGCCCTTGTTTTTCATTTTCTAATAAACTTATAGTTTAGACTTAACTTTACTTAATCTGACGATAATATAAAATTGTGTGTTTTTTTATGCTATGATTGATAATGTCACTAAACTGATGGTAATGTTATCTCTAAAAGTTATTTACGCTCGGAAAATCGAACGAACCAAAAGATAACCTTATCAAAATTCTGGTTACCTCAACTAGAATTAGAATTGTAGATTCAACCAGAAAATTTGTTCATTTTCAATCAACATTCCAATTAATGCAACCAGATTCTTTTTACAAAACCATCAGTTTAATTTCAATTTAAACAAAGCTAGAAAACTACAATTTTTGCACTAAGATAAAAATTTTTGATATTTATGATTATAATTACATATTATTATAATTATCATTATGATAATAATGATGTTACTATAATTATTACTGTTTTAATATTAGTAATAATAACTAGGTTATAATGGTAATAATCATAATTATAACATGTAATTATAGTCAAAAATACAAAAAATTTTTCTGACAGTGTAGATTATCATCAAGTTGAAGTCTAATTACAAGTTAAAATGAAAAATCGGGCCTAGGAAAGTGCGAAATTGTCGAAAGTTCGAGATATATAAATAGAAGTCATCCACGTTTCAAGATAAATCGTCGTTAAACTCGTTGTTTCTTCGTTTCTAAACTCCGACAATATATCACGAAGAAGTGCGTTTCTCTCTTTGATGAAGCTGCCATTGAATGGTCATTGTGCGAGGAGAAAAGCGAAACGTTTCAAACTTTCGTCCGAAAGACCGGGAAAGGACGGCGCTAAAATGTGTTACTATCGTTCAAGGAATGCGGCTTTGTCCGCTTTTTCCTGACTGTACTAAGCACAGCTAATCAATGAAATCGCGTGAACGTCAAATTCTTTCGCTTCCGCATTCCCATTCGATTTCCCGCGATAGCCAGGAGAGTATTCGAGAAATGGATTTTAGATGTATTACAGAATTGCCACAAAACTGAAAATTAGGAAATTGCCGGGGAAAGGAAATTGAAACAGTCAGGGAAATCAGGGAAAAAAGTAAAGGAATTTTGCAAAAATTTTTGGAAAGTTAAAATTCTTGGCTTTAAAGAAATTTAATGTATGTACATCAACACCTATGTAGTTTTGGAACACTGCCAACTTGACAATTAAAAGTCCAAACAGTGATGGAAATCAGGGGAAAGTTATAGAATGTTAGGATGAGGAATTTGTGACAACCCTGTATTGCTGAACGGTACAAGGATAAACGAAGGATTTTGCGTCCTCAATAACCAGCGCTCCGAGAACATCCGGTTACTTCAAGCATATATATCTTTATTGAAGGTTCGTGCACTGTTGGAAAAGCACATACCTCACCTCCAGCATCGAAATCCCATTTGTTAGGGAAGAATAAGAAAAGCACTTTAAAAAGATACAAAAGCGACGCAAGGCAGGAGAATGAAGACGAGACTATAGGGCACTAAAGCTATTTCAAGCGTAATCCATCCATAAGAAGAAAATAATTTTCTAAGTGCGGTGCTCATAGTGCGCTACGCTTAATACCACGCTATGATGTTGAAACAATTGGCAAATTATTAAGTGCAGCATCCGCTTGTTAATCCTCTCAGTGTTCACACGTGTTTCGCACCCGTTTGTCATGGGTTTCCCACCACCGGCGTCGTCTAACTAAAAGTATAGAACTCATCTCGTTGATGCAGATCTTAGATGTCTCGTGCAACTTCAGAATGTAACGAGAGAACCAGTAAATATGACGAGATGAACGTATCCGAAGATCTTACAGTGTAAGATTTTTATCTCGTGAAATGTCGTTGTAGAAATTTTTGCATATTTTATAATGATAAATATAAATGTAATAACATAATAATTTGCGATGTACATCTTGATGTGGATACATTGTCTACTATCAACAAAGTATAGATCAGTATTCTTCTTTCATAATGATATTAATATTGTTAACGCACTCCTTGTCGAATCAAACTTAATTAACAGTCACTTAACCGTCAAGAAGGAACATTCAGAACGTTTGAACTATGCAGTCATCTTTAGTTTACTAAGAGTGTATTGTTATCTTTATTTAATTTGTAAACTTGCTAAAGATGGCTTAAGTATAAAATGAAGCGGAACGTTCATAGGTATTCTTAGAAGAATGAATGTAACACGAATTCTATCATGGAATAAAATACATATATTTTTAAATATTATTGTAATACAATCTTAATATCAATTACGTTGTGCTCTTATTTGTCTGTTTTTTTATTATTAATATTTATTTTTAATATGGAGAGTCTGTGAATCATCTTATTTTTAATTGTTGCTTTAATTATGATAGTTACTACAAAATTATTATTATTATTATTATTATTATTATTATTATTATTAATTTCTAAAATCGCATGCATATTCAATTTTGCTCCAAGTTTCTTCTTAAGTTCGTTTATTCCGAGATTTACTTTAATAGCTCTTGTATTTGTTTCTTGTATTTTTACAACACGAATTCGCTCAAAGTTATCAAAAATTCCGTAATTAAACGAGAAAATGCGTGATTTCCGAACACCCTGTGCATTATCGAGAATTCAAGAAAATTGTGTTGAGATTTCCGCCAGCCTGGTTCATCCTGACTTATCGAAGAGGGAAGGGCGAGGAAGGAAAGGGCGGGGCGGCATAAGAGATGGCTCTCGGAGCTGTACTGTGAGGATGTACTCGGTACAGCTGCACGCATCTTTGACCTTCGGTCATTGCATAGGCGTAAATCATCGTGGTTCACGGTCGAAAGAAAATTTTTTAACGGTTGATGTACACGATATATAAAAATATTTTATGGATTATACGCCAATGTTGCAACACAACTCTAATTAAAATCTCTCGATTTTCCGCTTACTTATTAAATGATGAATTAAAAGCTATTGATCTCTGTTAAACTGTGATCTTTTGGAAATTACTGTTTAATAAGTATATTATAATAACGGTTATTATAATTTTGTAATACCACAATTATTTTATAATAATTATAATAATTTTGTTTTTTCCATAAGTAATTTTAAATCGAATAAAGTAAAGAACGCCGAACGGTCAAAGTTAGATGTTACGAATATATTTAATCAATTTTTTGTTCCAAATGTGATTGCGCGCCGATAATTGTCGTATAAACTAATTTTAATATTAGGCTTTTGAGAGAGAGAAATATGTACATCGTAAAAATCATCAAGTAGCAAAGCCGATCTTGAATTCTGATCATTTCCTATAAAGAGTCTAACGTTTCCGTGATATCCACGACGCGAATATCCGGCAAAAGGATCGATCGGAGGTATAGCATACCAACGTTAGTTGTCTTTACAATTTTAAATGACTGCACAATGCTTGTGAATTCCTTCCGAAGAGTATTGTAAAGGACATAATCAACACCGACCGAGTTATGGTACGGGCTAGGTCGGTCGCAACTTAACGAGCCATGAAATTAGCTGACTCATAGGATTTAAACAGTATTCTACGGGAGAAAAAACAAAGTGCTCCCGGTTAACTTAGAAGAAGCCGCCGACGTTATTTTTCCCACCGTCGTTCGTTCCTTTGAACGATGCTCCCACTGGTTATGAACCGAATGTTTTAACCGTTATGGAACGGCGTCGTCTCGAGGGAAGATGCACGCGAGTAGCACAAGAAATGTTATGGATTTTATGTACATGGAAACAATAATTTTCTCGGGAAAGATGAACGAAGGCGTCGCGGTTTATAGCTGCGGATAAGAGAAGCCGAAGATCTTTATTGAGTGAATAGATCGGATACAAAACCGATGAACCGTTTTACGTCCATCTGCGATCTTACGATCAGCAATTCCGGTTTATGGAAAGATCAACGTTTATATGAGACATAGATCAGCATTAATTCGGAGAATGTACATATTTCCGTTGTTGATATTTCTGGAATACAGTAGTGGTATATTTACACGTGATGTTCTAGATTTATTCGTTGTTTCTTTTTGATTATAAACGTGCCGACAGATGCTAATGAATAGACAGATTGTTATCGTTCTGCTTCATGTTAATTTAAGACTTACCGCTATTAGACCGTAAAATTATAAGTCATGATGATCTCCATTATCGGTTACACTTTTGCTAATTAAAAATCAATTTCGCGAATTTTTTATATATCTCGTTAAAAGCCATACGTAAAAGAATTTTAGTCGTAACCGTACAGTGGTAAGAAAATTAGCTAATCACACAGTCAAAAGTGTTGTTTTACATTTTAGAATACTCGACCATGATTGGTCGAAATGTTTACGATCTTACGATTACGATAAAACTTTTTTGCCTGTGATGACCTTAAGGGGATCATAAAACTGTCTGGTTTACTGGTTAAATGCAATTATTTTCATGTAGAATAATATTACATGTGTTACTTTTATAGATTTGGAAATCCTTTTTTAAAATTAAAGTACATGCATTAATACTAGTCTGTAGCGTAGAATTTAGGTCGAGAGCGATAAAATATTTTGAGAAATTAAGTCCTTTTTTATTATTTTTTAGTCCAATGGCAGAGCTAGAGCTATCAAGTCGTGATAAGATTTGCTTGATATATAAAAGCTCTGCAATCTGTACTTACGAAATTAGAGGCTACAGATTAATAGATTACAAGAGGTTCAATTGTAACGCGACGTCGAGTTCTTACAATTAGATTTATACCCATTTCTATATCATAATATAGTTTAATTTTAATTTCAATTCGACTAACTTTTCATCTCTCTCTCTCTCTCTCTCTCTCTCTCTCTCTCTCTCTCTCTCTCTCTCTCTCTTTAGTTCTTAGAACTGCAATGTTACTTTGACTTTCAATGAAGCTTAAAACTCTCTTTTTAAAGCCGAGAGAGAGAGAGAGAGAGAGAGAGAGAAAGAGAGAGAATTTTGAGCTTTTCTTAAAGTTAAAGTAACGTTAATGCAATCGGGCCTAAGTCATATTGAACCGGTAAAACAGCGATTTTGTCGGAGTTCGATCTGCACTTTCAGTCTGAAAAATATGCTTAATATTTTTTGTAAATATATACAATACACAATTATTTGTCGATCTTGAAACACAAAGGTGGAATAGTAATATCAGTCCTAAATCAAAGCTGAAGTAGTAATAGTCCTAAATTAAATTAACAATCGATTTAATCTATCATCTGTATAATTAAGCATCTCTTAAAAGGCTTGATTCGACGCTAATAAGCAATCTTAAAAACTGTAAATAAATATTGCGAAACAAAAAAATAACACAGCCCTTCCCTTAAAAAAAAATCAATATTCGACAGAAAAACAAAATTACAGTTAAAGGAACACCCGGTAAGTTGTGGGAAGGGGGGGAATCAACTCGCGTATCTTTCCTTCTTTTTTACCACAGCGAGACAAAAAACAAAAGAAAACATACAGATACACGCGGCCGATATGCATTCCAACTGCGCCGTTGCCGCAACCTGTTTTAAGGCGCACAGTGGGGTAACGGCGTTGATCGCGATTATCGGCGACGGTGCCTTTCCGAGAAGCTTTCGAAAGGCAGCGAAAATACAATGTCAAGCGAACGGGGAAGTGGAGGAGGGAAGCCAGGAACACACCGGCTGACTCGCTCGGTTGCCTCGGTTCGCGCGTCTCTCTCCTCTTCTAGCCGTACGTTTCCGGCGATTTAAAGAGCCGCGACCTGCCTCAACCGTAAAGTAGGTGCATATTTTCCTCACCTGCCGGCCAAGTAGCCGCGTACGCGTACAAGTACGTGTGCACGCGGCACGCGCGCGTATTGGTGCTTACGCGTCATTAGGCACGCGTATACGCGGCCACCACGGATCCTTACCCCGCTAATCCGACACCCAGAGGCGGGGATGGAAGTTTGTAAATAAAATTTCATCGTGACGACAGCGAGGAATTCGCGATTACGCGCGTTGGCGTCACGTCAAACGTCTTCCGTTTTTACGACACGGCAATATCCGCGGGTTGAAATGAATGAATGGATATGGGAACGTTCCCCTAGTCATAATTTTAACGATATTACAGTATATTTACCGGAAAATGTGCGGGATCTATCTCGTTCCTTCCGAAACGGACGTCGTTTACCGTAACTTTTCACTTTTATTACGTATTTTATTTGCTACTCTTAAATCTCACGCGTCAATATGTTAAAACCAAGCTCGAAATTAGTTATGGAGTATAATTACCGTCTATGCTGTCCATTTCTTTTACAGGAAGAATCGATTTTAATTTTTTTCGAATATTAATATTAAATTTACTTTCATCAAGATATTTTTTAAGCAATTTTTTTTTTCATAATTTTTTCGTAATTCCTTTTTATCTTAAACGAGCTTACGACTTCAACATATTTTATAACCGGAATACAAATAATTTTCTTGTAATTAACGTGTTTAATTATATGTATCTTTTATCAGCGCATCATGACACAAATGTTGCTTGTAACATGCATGTTTCGTTTAAATTCTTGATCGAATCACGATTAAAGAATTATTTCCTCTGCGAAAACGAGTTTTAATTGGTATGTTTTCTCTTTTCTCCTAAAAATCTCGTATCAATATATTGACAATAAAAATAACTTTGATATGTTTCTTTTTGTTTTCACACATTCTTTCTCTTTAGATTTATAAAGTGAGTTTAAATCGCCTGTCGAAGTTTATAAACATATCAGTTATCATTAAGTGATATGATTAGCAATTAAATATACGATACTTTGTGAGATGATATTAATTTCTAAACTTGAATGCAGAATATGTGTGTTGACAGGAAAACGAACGGACAAAATGACTTTTGTTTGCTATATAAATTTTCCAAGTCTCACGCAAATCAAACAAAGATTATTTAACGCTAGTTGTGAGTTAGCGATTCTATTATTGACTTAATCGCGATGCAAACATGCAGCAACGACAGTCATTGTATTAATCAGTGAACGATACACATGAATATATAACAGTACATTTATTTTGCGATATACGTGTTCCTTGTCTAAATAATTTTTCTTTAACATTTTCATAGAGCACAATTTCGTACGATTATACAATTAGATACAGTTTTGTAGACTATTTGACTATTTGATAAAGGATTCCCCTCTTAAGGGAAATTAAGGAAATACTTTTGAAGAATTTCACTTTAAAATTGCAGGTAGACAAATTCTTCCAGCAAATCTAAGTGAGCATTAATTCAACAGAATTCTGATTTCGTGCAAGAAGGACACAATTACATTATTCACAGTTATGCCCGTTCGGTATGAAAACCGTCAAAGTTCGCGAAAGAGTTTCGCGAATGAATTTCTTACGAAATGCCATTCTAATCAAGACATAGAATATGGACTGCGTCATATTTAAATAGTCCATATTTAAATAATATATCAAATGGTCAACAAAAACAAGAGAGAGGGAGTATGACGATCAATCTCCCTTTCTTTCTAAGAAGTTATTGTGATTGAATAGAAAGAGATAGAAACTAGCGATCTTTGCGTTCTATCTCTTTCATTCTTATCGATTAATTTTATTAATATTAATATTTCTTCCAATATTTTAGTGGACGAAACTACTAATAAGATCATGAATACAAATTTCAGAAAAGTCCACGCGATCACAAATGTGAATAAATCTCCGTGACTAAATCTGTTCGGACTTTGTTTCTTTTGCACTGCATACGAATGGCGGCGCAGTCCACGATTCTATCTTTGATTTTAATGAAGAATATCAGTCGTCAAGTTCGCGCTCATTACTGAACGTTCTTCGCGTTACATCCGCCACTTCAAGAATCTCGTATCGCGCTTGTTATTCGAGCGCGTGCCAAAGGCCGCCTTGCGTCAATAATTCGATACCGCGAGAGCGACGGATGCGGAATGGAAATCGGTATTCATAAAAGCATGCCTCCCGTGGCAGCAGGAGGACGCGACGAATGGCGATAAAGAGGAGCGTATATGCGGCACCTCCGGGTGCTCACTTTATATAGTAATGTACGCGAGTCGCACGTACATCGCTAGACGGACAGCCCTTGGACGCACCGGCGAGCGAGGAATAATGCGATACATATTGACGAGCTGCCGATGCTTAGTGGAAAACAATCTCCAAGCGTGCACGCGCGACTACGGAATTACCTCTTCCCGCCTTACTCCTCCCTCGTTTCCTCTTTCCTTCTGGCCATGCCAATCGCTATGCATGCCGGCCGGATGATTTACGTTCCGTTGCCGATCCGATTAATTCTTAAGGAATTTTTATCTTCCCTCCCCCTCCCCCGAAGTGTTTATCGGTATTTTTATTGGCACGTATCAGTCGATAGCTTGTTATAAATTATTTGTAACGTTTTATATGAGTTTTTTCAAGCGCTCTTGTAAAAAATAATCTGTAAATGATCTTTCCCGTTCAAGAAGCGTTTCGTGTGTAAATGTTAAATGTCAAGATACTGCGATATCACTTGATTCACAAGATCAGCAAATATTTTGCTGCGATATGTATATGCGAATATAAATAAAAGATATTTGTGGATTCGTGTAAGCGAGGAGTTTTAAAAAATATGCTGTCTATTAAAATATATTTATGATATCTATTGTAATATTTATTGTAATATTTATGATGAAATAATTGTATTTTAGAATAATTTTTTACAATTGGAATATTTATATTTTAAAATAATTATATTTTCTATCCGGTAATTATTGTGAATAAGGGAATGAAAGGGAAGAATGTAAATACATAAATAAAATAAAATTTGCATTGAATAAAGCTAAATGCTGCCCACCTTTTTGGTTCTATTTACGAAGAAAGGATCTTTTTACATAATAATAAATCGCAATACGTACACTGAAAAAAAATATAGTCAATTTTAATAAATATTTAATACTGCCAACTAAACGTTTACTTGCAGTAAATAAATATTTGTTCAGTAACAAAAATGATTGTTAAATCAAATTAACATTTCTTGTATCAAATAAATATATCTTTATATTTAATAAATTTAGTTGGCAGTATTTAACTAAATTTATAACATAACCACGTATCGCGTAATGTAAAAGATTTACTGAGGAAATATTTACTAAATATTTCTTTGAATAAAAGTAAACATTTACAGTAAATAAATATTTAATAAAAAATGATAATTAAATGAAATTAATGATTCTCGTATCAAATAAATATATGTTTACATTTAGTAAATATTTACTTAGAACTATTTAAATAAACATTTATTAAAGTGTAGTATTTTTTTTTCAGTGTACATACAAGTTAAATAGATACAAATTTCAACTTAACTGCGTTATCAATTTCTCTTTTAATTGAGAAAACGCAAGACTCGCCTCTTCGTGACTGTTTTTACTTTCAGTCTTAATTACGCGTTGTTTGCGATCAAGCGGTCGATAATAAATTGGCGCCAATGTGTTATTGAAATTTCTTTCAATGATAAATTCTTGGCATTCCGCCGTCAAGTCACGCGGCTAATCAGACGCGATCGGTAATGCATAGTAAATAATGTCGATCGTAAATTAAGCGATTCTAGAGTATTCTGATTAAGCGACGTGAACGCGGCGCGAGTTTTTATCGTCGAGCATGATCGGTCACTCGACGCAATTATTCATGAAGAGTGACTCACCGGAATGGTATATCCTGGAATTTATTCTTATAGTTACTGACGCGAGAACTATTGCAACATGGTCATACGTATTGAAGTTCCGCTCGGGATGTCGGTTTAGATAATTCGAAAACTAATTCGCAATTATCATACGTCGTTGTCACAACGAGATTGTCTCCTCTTTTGAAAAAGATGTCTGGACGGAATTTAGTGATGGAGATTTAATGAAATTTGTGATTGTGCGGATTTTTTACAAATTTGTACTCATGACTTTAGGTAATTTCTCTAATATTAGAAGAAATATTAATAATGATAATATTAATATTAATATAATATTATTTATTATATCTAATATTATTTAAAATATTTTAAATCAATTTTTGATCCAAAATTTGATTTCAAACTCTCAGCTGTAGTAATATTTATTAATTTTTTTATAACTTATATTATTACGTTATTTTTCATATTATATATCGAGAGTTTATCTTTCCTTTAGTCTCTGTCTTTATAAAAGCGAAAGGATAGAATTGCCTATTAGTATAGAATTAATTATAACTTTGGTATTAAATTCAATCTATAGGAATAATATATACACATTCTCGAGGGATTTTGCATTATTAAATGAACGTATTCATGAATGTTCAAGATAGGATGTCAATAACTACCGATCTTATCTTGTCTTAACAGGTAACATTATATTTATGCTGTTACAGATTGATTCACGTATGATAGACTTAATTTTTCGTGTTTCGTACCGTTTAACGCAACCTCGATTTGACGTTCGACGTGCAATAATACTCGCTGGTCTTCTTCGTGTCATGCTTTTCTTAAATACGCAGTACTCGCGATAACACATGCTACACCACGTGCGACATGCGTCTGTAGTTCTGTACCTTATCCAAGTAACACGATATTTCCTCGATATTATTATCGATCCCGTTACGCGATATTACCTGCGGTATAGGTGATCCCTCAGAATCGCTCGGACATTTCAGATGCACGAAAGTCCGCGGCATTATCGTTGCCAACGAGCGTTACGAACTACTTCCCGGTAACGTTTGCTTTGTCGTCGAGGAAAATGCGTCGTACAACTTAGTCGTAAATTCGCAAACGATCTTTCCGAAGGTAAAACGTGTATTGTCTCCGTTTTTCGCGATCGATTTTTATCTGTATCGCAAAGCGGAACAAGAACGAGAATCCTTTCGAAATTCACTTCGATAAGGCAAATGTGTAAAGAATGAAGCTATTCCCTGGGTGATCTCGAACAAAGACATAGAGCATGGATTGCTCCGTCCGTATCTAAATAGTATATCAAATGATCAACAAAAAGTGGAAGAGAGAGAGCTGAAGACGGTCAATCTTCTGCTCTTCACTGAGAGAAAAATTTGTTGGTATTTGTAACTGTAATTATATATTATTACAATTCTAATCATTTTCAGTTGCCAACTATATATAATACATAATTGGTTGATAGAACAATACATATAGTTACTCTTACTACAGTAATCATAATCATAATTAATAGTAATCTATAGTTACAAATACCAAAAAGTTTTTATCTTAGTAAAGAGAAGAAGATTGATCCCGCTCTCTTTCTCCCATTTATTGTGTGTGTGATCATTTGATAGATATTTCTCTCAGATCTTTTCTTCAACATATTATATTATAATTGGTTGAGTAAAAAAAAGGTAGAGACCGTCTTTTCTTGTCCTATCTTCCTTTTACCGATCAATTTTACACGGATGACGTAGTCGATGCTCTATGTCTTTGGTTCTTGAGACTTCACAAAAATTCCTTTTCGAGAAACTTTGGACACACGCACGTGTCCGTATGAAAAAGATCACAGTAACAAAGTGACCCTGCAGAATTTCTGAGAATTCCTAAAAAGATGCTCTAACTGGAAACAATTGATTTTCCATAGACCTTGCTTAAAATATAACATTGGGTCGGCAAATGTTCAATATTGCATTCTTTCCACATGCTTATTTATAGATGTCAATGCTACGTCGTACCCGCGGTTTTTACCGAATTAATCTCGTTTTATCGAATACCAATGAAATATGTTTATCTCGGCTACACTGAGAAAAATTTCTGAAAATAAACGAAGAAAATTCTGATCGTACATCAATCAGAATTCTGGTTATCTCAACTACACTGAAAAGAAAATACTAAATTTTAATAAATATTTGTTTTGAATAGTTTTAAGTAAAATATAATAAATATTTACTAAAAATATATATTTATTTGGTACATAAACGACCATTAATTTAGTACTATTCAAAGAAATATGTATTAATATTTGATAATTTTGTTTTCAGTGGAAGTAGAATTATATAATAAATTTAACTTGAAAATTCGGACTTGTCCATTTTTAATCAGAATTCCCACATTAATGTAATCAGATTTCAATAATAGAAATCAAATTGTTATTTTACGAATCTCTGTGTGATGATAAATTGACATGACTTCGAAATTCTGTTTCGAGAACTCGGATTCTATTGTACATCTATTACCTCCTGTTTATCTTCTCTATTGCCATTGTTCTAAACTTGCATGATTTCAGAGACGCAGTAAAAGATTTGCAAGCGATGGTTCATGCAAATTATGTGTATAGAGTTTGTGCACACAGACACGAACAATGTGCACATTGTTCTTGGGACGTACTAACTGCGCGTGAAATACGACGTGCTTAGTTCGTGTCTGTTACTTATATCACGCGATATTCAGTGGAGCAAAAAAGTAAAAATTGTACCATGGTGTATCATACAAAAATTTTTTTTGTATGATATATACACACTACTCTGCGATATACGCCGTACAGAACGGTTTTTTGTTCTTATCTTCAAAGATATTTGAACTTGTTTCGATAATATTAAAAAATATAACCTATGATTACAAGAATCGCTGTTTTTTGTAGTTGATGTGTATCTACTGTATATTTGAATTTTCTTCAATGTTGTTATCGCGACTGTTATTTTTGTCGAAGCGCCGTTATTGTTACGAGGACAAGTCAGTCACGATCGAGACCCGAGCACGTAATTCGCATTGCGGTAACGAACGTTTCTAAATATAATTTTTATTACTTGCCACTTCTTTTGCTTTTGTCTATAGTTTTTTCCCTACAAGTTTTTCTCTAAGTCTCTTTTTAAGAGAACATAAATTTCACAAAGTTGAAAGACTGATATTTAAACCCTGATTTAATAAAAACGAAACGTCGAGTGTATTTTAGTAATTTAATATCAAGATATATTAATTACGTAATAAAAAAAAGTATAATTGTTGATACATATGAATATTTACCAGTGATACGAATTGAAATATTATGAAGAAAGGTTTTTTCGCGCTTCGTATTAAATTTCGTCTTTTTTTCGCTGCTCGTATTTCATTCTCCGAAGTCCACATGCAAGCTAATTAAATTGTCGTCTTTCGCAGCTGTGAAGAATGAGATATGCATTACAAGATATGTCAAAATTTCGAACGCAGCATTTTCGAATGACGTCATGGTTATCATTTGCTACTGATCCGTTACTTTTTAGTTTTTGTTTTTAACGGTTTATGACATTCGATTGTTATTTATCATTACTCGTTTTTCAATTCTTGTTTACAACCGTTTATTTTTATCAAGTTTCAATCTCACCGCAATGTTACTGTTAACAAATCACAAATATAATGAGAGAAAAAGAGAAGAAGGTATGAAAAAAGAGCCAAAAAGTTTATAAATATACACACGTAAATATATTTATGTATTAATTTAAATTACGTAAGTAAATTTACAATTAATTTTACAATTAAAGTTAGATCTTTAAATTTTATACGTAAAAAAGTATGTATATTAATTTAACAAAGCATTATTTTAATTTAAAATAATTTTTAAATTGTTAGAAAGTGGCTAAGAAATTTACAAAGGTTAAATAATAAAGAGCATACAGCCACGACCAAGGATGTAAATAAGTTATATATTATTTAAAACAAATTCATAACAATAAATAGACGTTTTAGTCAAGATTTGACCCTCTTCAGTACAATAAAAATGAATACGTTAAACATTAAAACTAAATACGCAAGTCAACTGATAAATGTAATGATAGCAAGTAACAAAAAATTATTATTTCCTTACAATACAGTAGTAATCGCAACAGATCAAAGTAAATTAAAGTAACAGTTAATTGTTGTCGCGCTATACGAATAGAAAGAAAATACGAAAGTTATTTTCGTCATGATACAATTAAGAAATCTTTATTTAAAAACGACGAGCCCCACACGAAGAGACACACAAGTACCAAGTTCTATTGTAAAAACAAAAAATTTTTTCAACAAGTAAATTAGATATCGTCGTATTACTGTAAAAACAATCAGATTAAGAAATATGCTCCTGCTTAGATTCTACCCAGAGTTTTTTTAGAAAATTTACTACTTATTGTTATGAATTTGTTTTAAATAATATATAACTTATTTACATTTTTGGTCGTGGCTGTATGTTCTTTATTATTTAACCTTTGTAAAATAATTTTGTTAATTCACACACAACAGTATTTCACGAAACAAATAATATCAAATATTATATTAAATATTATGTTGAGTTAACAAGACTATTTTTAATTATAATAATTTTAAATTATAACAATGCTTTCAGTATAACATAATTCTTAGCAATGTCAATATTAAATGCATTCTCAGTTTCAAATAAAACTGAAGAGCCATATTTTCGGATAATAAATTTTGAAGCTCCCACGGGTATTTTCTTCAGAAATGCCAAAAAGTTTACGGGTTATTACCGTGTCGCGATCCATCGTTAATGCTAAACGTTTCGCGAACCTTTGTTGTTCACTTTATCAGGACGAGGAGCGCTGATGATGACCATATTTTTTTCTTCTTCCTTTTGAAAAAAAATACAGCAGGGGAGACTTATTTTCATAACTAAAGATTTTTAAGTAGCTAGAGTCGTCAGAGCAGCTAGTCATAACATCGGTATATTTAAATTACCGTCGTCGCGAGATGCGTATAAGACACGAGGCAGCGGTTCGACGCGTAGAGTTGATCTTCCTGCGCCGCGAGATTTTTTACGGCGCCGCCAGCTGTCTAATTTCAAGCACGACGGCATATATAGAAATAAAAGCGGCGGAAATAAATGCGGGGGCGAGAGCGCATCTCTTAAAATAGCGACGAAAGGCCTCACTCACGCTCTTTCTCTCTCTCTCTCTCTCTCTCTCTTCCCTATCTCCTTCTCTCCGGAGCCGCGCGCGATCGCGCGCGTATCTCTCGCAACGCGAACAAAGCGCGTGGACAAAGAGGAAAGTCTGCGGATGCGTCGGAGGTACGAGGAGGCGAGCGAAACCGGCAGGGGAGAAGACGCGACGGGAACGAAAAGGACGGCGAGAGGGCAAGGCGGTGACTGGCAAGCGTTCTATTACATTCCATTAGTCGGTGACAAGATTGCCCGCTCTGGAAATGGGATTGTCTTCCTCTCTCTTCTCTCCTTCTCGTTACAGAGCGGAATCGTAACGCGCCGCGCGTCCACTCGCGCACCTCGTACTTTCCGAGAGATCTCGCTCCGCCCCGCGCCGCGCCGCGACGTAATTATTTGATACGACTTGTCACGCAGTATCGCGGTCTCGTATTCCAGGGAAAAAAAGTCTTGTCTAGAAAAATTCTTACGAAGGCGATGAATGAGCACCGGAAATATAATTTATTAATCTTCTTAGAATCGTATTTATTGAGAGTACAATGAGATACTTTCTCGGGCATTTTAATAATAAGAATGTCTCGAGTTTTTGGCTACGATTCAATAACTGAGAAATTTTTACGGTGTGAACGTTACATTTCTTCCTTATTAATTCTACTCTTTTTATTTTTAATACAAAGTATTATAATATCACGTTCGAGAACAATGAAGTTTTATAAAAATGAAACGGTTATCATACAAAATTAAAAGATCATGTTTTAAATAATTTATATTCGAATTTCAAAATAGTGGAAATGTGTTATTATCGAGTTTAATTAAAATTTGATTTAAAATATATCTCTATTAAAATAAGTTCTATAAATGAATACGGGATATTATTATGGTCCTGACAATGTTAACGAGCAACATTTCGTTTTGTAAGCCAGTAGAATATTTTCTCGCGTGAAATTCATACCAGGAAAATATCGCGTATGTACACGATTCATCAGAAATTTAGATTATTCAATATTTAACAAATTCAGTATTTGGAAGTATTTAGAATGTTCCTACTGGCTGATTCATGAGGGAGGGGGAAATCATTGTTCTCCTTGGGATCTCTTTTTAAAAATATTTATAACAAAATATATATATTTGTAATATTTTCGAAATGTTTAATCATAATTTTAATATTCCAAAAATATTTCTTAATTTAAGAAACTCCTAGATATAAAACATAGATTCCATTACATTATTTTTCTTTTGTGTTGATATAATTTTAAATAAATGTTCTATAAATAATATTTTTTCAATGTGATAATTTAAATAATTGAATATTTTATCATTTCATATGTCAATGACTACCCTTGATAAATTTCTAGATCCATCAATGAGTTTGCCAACGTCGAAGATATGAAAATACAAGTGTTAAACCAGAGTTGCCACAGACCTGGAAAACCGAGGAAAGTAAGGGAAAAAAAATGTTAAAAAATCTGGAATTTCGAAATTTGCCAATAATTCGTTGAAACTGCTCCTATTCCACATAATTGTTATAATTTTTTAAATATTATATTTGACGTTTATAATCAAATACGTTCAATATTTGTGCACTTTAAACGATCCTATTAAAATAATTAAAATTTATATTGTATTCAATATTTTTATTTGATCCCTCTTTTTCGTCATAACTGTATTCTTTTTTTCCAAAACTAATTTATTTTTTGCTGTGGCTTGAATTTGCACCTAAAATTGTACTATGCTACTAAGCTTTTTTGCATTGTTTTTAACAATACAGACTAGCTTTTCTTACAATTCTTGAGTCTAAATGTTAAAATTTACATATTTTGTATTACTCATGAACAATTTTCTATTTTATCTGAAAAATCTGGAAGTGTCAGGGAATTTTAAAATTTATTTTCTGTGGCAACTCTATAAACATATCCGGCGCGTCGTCGGGAAGAAGGCGAGGAAGGCGTCGTGCAACGAAACGTTCCGAACTCGCGAGCTCGACGTCGCGTCGCGTCGCGTCGAGAAACGCCTCACGTTCGTCAACGCCGCGGCCGGCCGCAACATAATTATGGGTCTCTGCATCCCGGCAGCTGTAAATCCCTCGCGCGCCCTCGTCTCTCTCTCTCTCTCTCTCTCTCTCTCTCTCTCTCTCCTCGCTCGCCTCCATCCCGCGCGCGCGTCAGACCGGAGCAGGCCGCCCATCTCGTACACGCCCGAGTTCGCGTTTTCTCATTCTCCTCTGATCACCCCGGTCTGCAGTAGCTGCATCAGCACCACCAGCAACTTACATCGATAAATTCATCAATATCAAATTATACATCCGATTTGAGTTATTTTTCATTATTTATACATAGGTCGCCCCACTACCTTTACCCAATATATCGTTAACTAAAACAAACTCGTTTGACTAAAACAATGAAATTAAACAGGGATTTAATTCAACAAAATATATCTATTAAATTTGACTCAGATCGAGTTTATTATTTGTAAATATACATACGTTAATATGAACGATGTTTACTTCGAAACTAACCACAGATATGGATTAATTAACATTTTCGATATATGTGAAAGTTAAAAAATAATAAAATATTTAACTCAAGGAATGGATTGCCATTGCTCCTTTGATAGAAGCCTAACAGTGGCAGTGCCTGCATACCGTCCGCAATATCGTCCAATTTAACTCCTTCGCCGTGGGTTTTAATTAATTAATCTTCCAATTGAACCTCATTACGGCTTATCTTATCGACGCCGTGCCGAGAAATGTCGCGGCAAAGAGGGAGGAAGGGTTAACTTCGACTTCGCGGTCGTTTCTCTTTCATCTTTCTCTTCCCTCTCTCCCCCGGTCTCTGCTTGACATTCCTCGACCGCGAGAATTCATTTCGTCACGCTGGGCCCGGCGGAATGGCGAGGCGGAACGGCGGGGGTTCATTGCACTCCATAGAAAAATAGACGACGCTTCGCTGATCTGCGCGCGTCCCCGAATGTTACCGAGGTTGTTTGCGTTTCTCGCGCATCTCTCTTTTTCTCTCTCCCGCAAAACACATATTTTAATCTTTAATTGAATCTTTTCTGTATATTGGTTTTAGCGCTTGAGGGGGATTTGTCTCAAAGCGCATAATAAATGCTGTCTTTCTCTCTCTCTCTCTCTCTTTCTTTATCTATCTATCTATCTATCTATCTATCTATCTATCTATATCTATATTATACCTTTACTCAATATAGTTTATTTTATTGACGATACACCGTGATGCTGCAATCGTAGTTAGTCGTATAACGGCAATGATGTTAATAATAAAAATGCTGGTGCAATAAATCGATTTGCACATCACTTCGTTTATTATTATTATACGAAATGACCGAAGTCTTAGAATTCTTATCTGCTTATGGTTTAATTAAATACGGAAAAATAATCTCGTGAGAATGTTGTACAGTGAATATCTGGGATGTGAAAGATATTTCAGATTCTAAAACGTGATAGAATGTGGTATATGAGTTTAATGGTACTGCGAATAATTGGAGATAATTAATTACGGTTTTTAAATAGCAGCGAGTTAAATCTCTTTTGAAAATTTATAATCTAATTATAAACACCGTATCAACACATTCGAATTATTTAGAAA